>NC_025694.1:2544928-2546775 GCF_000633955.1 Camelina sativa
TAACACGGAGGAATGCGTTATAATCAAGTGAGAAAAGGTACCTGAGCAGTAGAGATAGGCACAGCTCCAGGGTGCTCGGCAAAGAATTGCTTATCATCTCGAAGATCTGAAAGAGAGTCATCACAATATCAGAAAATTTCCCAAAACAGAGAAAATGGTAATGGGTTGGTTGATCAAGAGTTGGAGTTAAAAAAGAAACGAACCAAGCTTTGTTCCAACGAGGATGATGGGAACACCAGGAGCATAATGTCTCAGTTCAGGAACCCACTAAAAGCAAGAAACCAGATGGCTTCTATCAGAATCACTGAATGAGAATAAGATTTTAAAAAAGGAAACAAGTCTCTGGGGGTGACCAAAGATCAAACCTTTTTAGAAACATTTTCATAGCTAGCTTTGCTGACAAGTGAGAAAGCAAGTAAGAAGACATCAGCACCGCGGTAGCTCAAAGGTCTTAGTCTATTGTAGTCCTCTTGCCCTGTTTCACCGAGTCAAAAAACACAAATGACTAACTGGAAGAGGAAGAAGAAACTGAAAAGACAAAAGAAAGAACACCACAAATCCAAGGGAAACACAACTTGCCTGCAGTATCCCACAATCCCAAGTTGATAGTGTTCCCATCCACAATCACATTGGCACTGAAATTATCGAACACAGTTGGCACATAATCCTGTCACATCGAAAATCCCACTCTTAACATTAGCCACAAAGATCATAAAACAGATCACACATCCCAGAGAAACACTGCAAATTTTGCAATGGGATATATGAATAGCTGAGATTATCAAATCCTAAAAGATCACTACTACAGTACAATCACTCACTGAGATAGCAGAAAGAACAAGACTTTTAAGAAAACCCCAACAAATATACTCATAATAGAAGCACCCAACAACAAATCCAACTAAACCCTAAAGCTAAAAATTTCATCAAAATCAAAGTAAAAAAAAAAAAAGAAGAGAACTTTATAAACTAACCGTGGGGAAAGTGTTGCTAGTGTAGGAGATGAGAAGACAAGTCTTTCCAACAGCGCCGTCACCGACGGTAACACACTTGATAAACCTCGAAGCACTCATCTTTTCTCTTTCTTTCTCCTTCTTCAAAACTTCAAAAACCCTAATTTTATCACTGAATTGGGGATTTTAGAGAAACAGAGAGAGAGAGAGAGAGACAGTGAAGGGTTGGGTTCTTTAAAGAGGAAGAAGACAAAGAAATAGCTGCTGAAAAAAAGTCACTCTCCCAGACTAGAGTCTTCCTGCTCTTCCCTTCCCCTCACATGCACTTCAATTTCTTGGTCTCTCTTCTTCTTCTTTCTTACAAAATTTTAATAAACATTTTTTTGGTTAGCTGCTGCGTTACCCCAAAAACAGAGACCCTACCAAAATTTATGTGATGATATAAATAATTTAATTATTTTTTTTACAACTTATTTTAAAATAAACGTTAATACATTTTTTAAATTGAGAAATTTAAAGTCGATATTGTTTTAACCGATCACGGTAAGAAACATGTCTAGTTTTTTTTGTTGGTCAAAGAAAATTGGTTTTTTTCAGCATAATAGGCGAAGAATAGGGTAAAACAGACAAGTAAAAATAGTAAAAATAAAATAACAAGATACAAAATTTGGGGGAGAAAAAAAGAAGAAGAGAGAGTTTTAATGTTACAACGGTAGATTCTATTTCAGAACGCGTAAATTTCTCTGGAAACCTGAAAAGCAGAGTGCGAAACATTCTCTTATATCATTGCCTTTTTTCAAAGCTTGTTATTTGAGCTCTCCTTGTTTTTTTTTATTCCTCCGACAAGGACGAGGTTCCAATAGAACTTAGCTTCTTGTTCTTTCGACACACACA
>NC_025694.1:2547229-2578503 GCF_000633955.1 Camelina sativa
AAAAAAAGAAGAGAGTTCATCAATGAGAAAACATTCTCTTGATCGATGGCTTTTAACAGCCGTTCTAGTGGTTCTCCTCTCTTCTTCATCCTCTTTCGCGGCCAAAAAGGACGCAAAGAAGAAGAAGAAGAGTAATAAGGAGGTGACTTACGATGGAACATCTTTGATCATCGATGGCAAAAGAGAGCTTCTTTACTCCGGCTCTATTCATTACCCTCGCAGCACTCCTGAAGTATTCACATATTCTCTGTTTTTCAAACACTTTTTTTTTTAATTCTGAATTCATATTGAATGTGATTTGGATTTGGTTTAGATGTGGCCAAGTATCATAAAGAGAGCGAAACAAGGCGGTTTGAACACGATTCAGACCTACACTTTCTGGAATGTACACGAGCCTGAACAAGGACAGGTAGTTAAAATACACAAATCGATTTATATAATACAAAACATGCATGCATGTATTCTATATAGGATTTTGTAACATAGTTTTTGTTGTTTTCGTTAGTTCAACTTTTCGGGACGAGCTGATTTGGTGAAATTCATAAAGTTGATTGAGAAGAATGGCATGTATGTGACCTTGAGGCTTGGACCGTTTATCCAAGCTGAATGGACTCATGGGTAATAATAATTCACTAAAAGCTTCTTATAGTTATGATTTCTCCTTTATTATTAACTTAAGTCATCTCCTCATTGTTTTACATTTTTTGTTGTTTTTAAATATCAGAGGACTTCCCTATTGGCTTAGAGAAGTTCCCGGAATTTTCTTCCGTACAGACAATAAACCATTCAAGGTATGTATATACATATAAAAAAAAGGACTAAAATGTTGAAATCATGTATGTGTGTTTTGTTACAAGTAAAAATATTTGACTAAAAATACTATTGCAGGAACATACAGAAAGGTACGTGCGGATGATACTCGACAAAATGAAGGAGGAAAAATTGTTTGCTTCACAAGGAGGCCCCATTATATTAGGACAGGTACGTGACTTAGAAAGAAATCTAATTTAATTGATTTGAGAAAATGTTATAAAATGATTTTTTTTTTTTGTAATCAATGTGATTATATAAAATTTGCAGATAGAGAACGAGTATAGTGCGGTTCAACGTGCATACAAACAAGACGGATTAAACTACATTAAGTGGGCATCAAAATTGGTGGACTCAATGAATCTCGGGATCCCATGGGTTATGTGCAAGCAGAACGACGCTCCTGATCCTATGGTAAAGTTTTTGTTTTAAGATTGTGTTTTGTTTGAAAAATGGAAGAAACTGTTAAAAAAAAAACTTTGAAAATTTTATGATGAATACAGATCAATGTTTGCAATGGAAGACACTGCGGTGATACTTTCCCCGGTCCTAACAAAGAAAACAAACCATCTTTATGGACAGAGAATTGGACTACTCAGTGAGTTTTTTTTTTTTTTTGGCTAAACTTAAAAATTGTAGAAACTTGAGTTTCATTCATACAAGTGTTAAAACATCTTGCGAATTACTTTTGATAGGTTCCGCGTGTTTGGTGATCCACCAACTCAAAGATCAGTAGAAGACATAGCTTTCTCTGTTGCTCGATTCTTTTCCAAGAATGGAAGCCACGTGAACTACTACATGGTATAATGGGCTCATTCCAATAAACCATCTTTGGAAATATTGCAAAAGTGAATTGTCCAAATTCTTAACATGTGGCTTTGTTATATTATAATGATTCTGTAGTACCATGGAGGGACTAACTTTGGAAGAACCTCTGCACATTATGTAACCACAAGATACTACGATGATGCACCTCTTGATGAATATGGTTTAGAAAAAGAGCCCAAGTTTGGTCATCTCAAGCAACTTCACAATGCTCTTAACCTCTGCAAGAAGCCACTTCTTTGGGGTCAGCCTAAAACTGAGAAACCTGGAAAAGATACAGAGGTACTATTAGCATCATATATGTACACATAAAAAGAAAAAAATAATATGATTCTTTCCAAAATAATTACGAGGATTTAACTAAGTTTTTTGGTATGTAATTAAACAGATTAGATACTACGAACAACCTGGAACGAAATCTTGCGCAGCTTTCTTGGCTAACAATAACACTGAAGCTGCAGAAACCATCAAATTCAGGGGGAGAGATTACGTGATAGCTCCTCGTTCCATTAGTATTCTTCCAGATTGCAAAACTGTTGTTTACAACACTGCACAGGTGAAGAAAAACATTAACATATTCCATTTTATTCGAGGAAACAAGAAAAGAGCATAGTTTTTAAAACGTTTTTTTGTTTGTTTGGATTGGACCAGATTGTTTCGCAACACACTGCAAGGAACTTCATGAAGTCTAAGAAGGCGAACAAGAAGTCTGATTTCAAAGTGTTCACTGAAACATTGCCTAGTAAACTCGACGGTGACTCTTACATACCCGTTGAACTCTACGGTTTAACTAAGGATAAGACAGACTACGGATGGTACACAACAAGGTAAAGACTCTATAATATGTTCATGGGACTGTATATATGTCAAATATAAAAGAAGAGAATCTTGAAATAAAAGTTTGCGTTTTCAGTTTCAAGGTTAATAAGAATGACTTACCTAAGAAAGGAGTCAAGACTTCTGTGAGGGTTGCTAGTCTTGGACACGCGTTGCACGTTTGGCTTAACGGAGAATACCTTGGTAACAATTGTTCTTAAATGATCAACAAAGTATAAAAATGAGCTATGTATACTAATGATATTGTTCTTACCAGGAAGTGGACATGGAAGCCATGAAGAGAAGAGTTTTGTTTTCCAAAAACCGGTTACAATCAAAGCAGGAGAGAATCATCTTATTATGCTTGGCGTTCTCACAGGATTCCCAGTAAGTAAATATAGTTCAAAATCTGAGTTTTAAGACCATATATAGATGAAGACATGTTTCATAAATGTTGTCTTTGATTTATTGTTCTTACAGGACAGTGGATCTTATATGGAGCATAGATACACTGGTCCTCGTGGTGTATCCATTTTAGGATTGACTTCTGGAACACTTGATCTCACTGAAAACAGCAAATGGGGAAACAAGGTTTAAAATCAATCTCTCAATTTCTATGTAGTTGTTTCACAACATTGAGTATATATCTTCTTGTTTTGATCCGGTTTCTCGATCTTAAGGTCGGTATGGAAGGTGAAAGACTCGGAGTTCACACCGAGGAAGGTTCAAAGAAGGTCAAATGGCAAAAATTCAACGGAAAAGCACCAGGACTCACATGGTACCAGGTAACAGAACAAAAAGATTGAGAAACTATATAGAATATTATATTGAAATGTTCTAATCATCTCTAATTATATTCACGAATGTGAAACATTGCAGACATACTTCGATGCACCAGAGAGCCTAAACGCAGCGGCGATTCGCATGAACGGAATGGGAAAAGGGTTGATTTGGGTGAACGGAGAAGGCGTTGGAAGATATTGGCAATCGTTCTTGTCTCCATTAGGTCAACCTACGCAAATAGAGTACCACATCCCTAGATCTTTCTTGAAACCCAAGAAAAACCATCTTGTTATATTCGAGGAAGAGCCAAATGTGAAGCCTGAGCTTATAGACTTTGTCATCGTCAACAGAGACACTGTTTGTTCTTATATTGGAGAAAACTACACCCCAAGTGTTAGACATTGGACTAGGAAGCAAGATCAGGTCCAAGCCATCACGGATAACGTGAGTCTCACAGCAACTCTCAAATGCTCAGGCACTAAAAAGATCGCAGCTGTTGAGTTCGCTAGCTTCGGAAACCCTATTGGTGTTTGTGGAAACTTCACTCTTGGCACTTGCAATGCTCCTATTTCAAAGCAAGTTGTTGAGAAGGTAATCATATTTTCCATTCTTGATGTACAATTCGCAGATTGTAGTAGAACTAACCAACCAAAAACATACTATTGCAGCACTGTTTGGGAAAAGCACATTGTGAGATTCCGGTGAACAAGAGCACGTTCGAACAAGACAAGAAAGATTCATGCAAGAACGTTGTGAAGATGCTTGCCGTTCAAGTCAAGTGTGGTCGTGGCAAGAAGAACTGAGGGTACAAATCATCATCATCACACTAAATTATATGGTTCGTGTATCGGGTTTAGTAGACCAATTTCAAAAAGTGTTGTGGCATCGAGTTTTTTGTCGTTTTGTTTGTATTTGATTTCTTAAATTTATCATCACTAATACACGAGTAAGATATTCGAATATAACTCAATCAGAAAACAACTGCATAACCCCCAAAAAAAAAAAATGTAGTTTTATCGAATGTTTTCATTTGTTTAATTAAGATTTAAATGCTCGCCGTTTAACAAATACTTTACAAACTCGCGTGCCGTTTTTTCTGATCTCACCTTTGTACTTGTTCTTCAGACAGACTTCCAAATTAGGTAAATAAACTAATGTTGCCGTTGCGATAAATTTCATCTCTCACCTCTTCGTGTGCACGTGTTTGTGTAGGAAAAGCGATCATATTCATCTATTGATTGGTGGATTAGCAAACTATGTATTTCACCTTATTTCTAAGTTTTCGTGCTTTTGTATCAAGACTGACTGGTGTGTTTAACTCGATTTTATTAGAAAGCGATGCTACGTGTTTAATAAGGCATGATTCGAATGTAAGCCAATGAGATCCACCGTGAATAACAACATTTTGTGTCATGATCTATCATCTATGCTTATCAAAACAAAAGAAAAGAAAAAAAAATCTTAAATAAGCGAATGAGGTCCATCGAAAGGTGTGGCTGAGGAAAACAGCAGATAACTGACACCGCCCATTCAAATCCCGTTTCTTATTGGGTGGCTTTATCTCTTTGGCCCAAACTTCAGTGTGTTGTTGTAACCAACTAAAACAAAAAAATCTTCACATCACAAACCCCCCCCCCCCCCCCCCCCCCCCCCNNCCCCTTTGACCATTCTCTTCTTATTCTTATTCTTCTTCTTCATCGCTCTCTCTATACTCCTTCACCAATCCCAGACGAGTCGGAGCTATGGCGACGCCGATTGTTGACGCAGACTACTTGAAAGAAATCACCAAGGCTCGCCGTGACCTCCGCTCTCTCATCTCGAACAAGAACTGTGCTCCGATCATGCTCCGATTGGCGTGAGTTTTCGATTTCTTTTTTGGTTTTTTTCGATTCGCTTATGTTGAACTACTCTAGGTGTTTCGTGTTTTAGAACCTGTGGAAATCGCTCGATTGTTAGTTAGGAACTTAGGATGTAGAAATCGCTTGATCTTGTTTGATTGTTTTACAAAGTGTTGATTATGTTGTTGTTGTATCTCATCTGGTTTTTGTGAAAAAAGATGGCACGATGCTGGAACCTATGATGCTCAATCGAAGACTGGTGGACCTAATGGCTCTATCAGGAACGAAGAGGAGTACTCTCATGGTGCCAACAATGGTTTGAAGATCGCTCTCGATCTCTGTGGTAGGGTTTTGATTCTGTTATTGTAGATTCGTTTTCTGGACGATTTCTCTTCGGCTGCTCTTTCTTTGTTCCTCACTTTCGTTGGTGATGAGAGATTACTCTTTAGGCATAGTCCGTGGGTTAGATTGTTTTTGAAATTTGGATAACCAATACTGTGCTCTCATGTGATGTATCCTTTTTATCTTATGGTTTATGAAGAACACTGTTCAAAACTATTCCATTATGTTTTTTTTTTTTTTGAAATGGACTTTGAATTGTTTAGTTATGAGATCTTATCTTTCATGTTTCAGAGGGAGTTAAAGCTAAGTATCCCAAAATCACATACGCAGACCTATATCAGGTAAGGTTCTAACAAAGTTAAAGACTGAATTAAATCCAAAAATGATGTTAAAATTCTCTGGAACTTGTACTCCCCGTGTCTCATTGAATCATCCCATGGTTTAGCTTGACTTTGTCAATTTGTTTCAAGAAAGAGAGATGGACTATGTTGTTCAAGTAGAAACGTTTTCTCTTACAGTAGAAACTAGATTCAAGTTAAGTAAACACTCAAGAAGGAGATTGTAACAATACCTCAAGCTATCTCTTCCATGCTAGGGTATATGCTTCATGGTCGCCCAGAATAAATCTTCCTATTTTTGTTCTTCCTGTAATTCTTGACTTTTAATTCCTGAATTTTTCATGACCAGTAGGTTTGGTAAATTTAGCAATTAGTTTTGTGATATTGTCTACCCATCTGTGTTACTGACTTGAGACTTAGATAGTAGAATTCACCAATCCGTCGCTTGCACCTATATTACATTTTCCATCACTGTTTGTATTGTTGTTTGTCCAGTTTTTTCTTTGGTCAGTAATGTCGAGGCTTGATATATGAATATGCCCAGAAGAAGTTTCCAATTGGAGCAGCAGTTTAATAGCAATCAAGTTTTGGATCTGAATAATCTAGATATTTCTTGTGTTTCAGCTTGCTGGTGTGGTAGCAGTTGAGGTTACTGGTGGACCTGACATCAACTTCGTTCCTGGGAGAAAAGTATAGTTTCTCATTTTTGGAGACATTATAGCAGTTTACCAGTTTTAGCGATGAAGCAAATAACCGTAAATACTGTATGTTTCTTCTTGATAGGATTCAAAGGTCTCCACCAGGGAAGGAAGACTTCCTGATGCTAAACAAGGTACAATAAATCTTATTTCTATATTTTATAGGAAACTTTGATTTTCTCTATTAAAACTTTAAATCATGGAATTGGAAGATCTTCTCTATGAATTTACCTTGTTTATATGTCTGTAGGTTTTCAACATCTAAGAGATGTATTCTACCGCATGGGAGTATCTGATAAGGATATTGTGGCACTCTCAGGGGCTCATACTCTGGTATATTCATTGGTCACTTACTTAAATTCCGCTGTTTTTTTTTTTTGTTTAACAAATAAACCGCAATGTATGTGCTTATGACCACTTTTTGGTGTTTAGGGAAGGGCTCATCCAGAGAGGTCAGGCTTCGATGGAGCATGGACTGAAGAGCCTCTGAAGTTTGATAACTCCTACTTCGTGTAATTTTCATTTCTTTATCCTCAGAGATTTTTGTTTGTTTGTGTTTCCAAGAAGAACAAGCAGCAAACAAACTGCTTCTTTACTACAGGATCTGTTTAACCCATGAATAAATAATGCTGGTTTTGGTAACCAGGGAACTGCTGAAAGGAGAATCAGAGGGCTTGTTGAAACTTCCAACTGACAAGACTTTATTGGAAGACCCGGAATTCCGTCGTTATGTTGAGCTCTATGCAAAGGTAAAATAAACTGGAATTCGTCTATATCTCTTTAACCATTTGTTTCTTGCTTTGCTATGTCAAGGACATAACTCTATTTCATGTATTGATTTCACATACTCACCGAACCCTCAAGCACAGAGAATCACAAATCAAGATATATATGGTTTTGTTCTAGAGAACCCCATATCTATGGTTGCTGAGGTTGCAAACTGAAAGTATGAACACGCTTATGAATTCTTATTATCTTATCACGGTGTTCTTCATGTTTGTAGTCAACTAAAATCAGCTTTTCTAAGAACTATGATTTTGTTTCTTGATTGATGATTCAATGTTTTGATTATGAACTGCATATATAGTGGTATATCCCATTTGCCCTGTGTTTCTGTTGTTGGATGTTATTTTTGACAAGTTCTACTGGGTTGTAAACAGGATGAAGATGCATTCTTCAGAGACTACGCTGAATCTCACAAGAAACTCTCTGAGCTTGGTTTCAACCCAAGCTCCTCAGGGGGAAAAGCGGTTGCAGACAGCACGATTCTGGCACAGAGCGCGTTCGGGGTTGTGGTTGCTGCTGCGGTCGTGGCCTTTGGTTACTTTTACGAAGTTCGGAAGAGGATGAAGTAAATGGAATAGGAGGAAAAAACTTATCACATGATAATACCCTATTTTGTTGCTACAATACAATATGCTAAACTCTTTTATTAATCCACGACCATACTGTTTTGTAGTAAGAAAAAAGTCAAATAATAATTTGGGGGCTAAAATTGATCTTAATTCATGGTAGCGTAACTGTTTCATCACAAACGTTCGTTACCATTAAATGATTGATTATTAATGTGCTACAAGATTTGTGGATAGATTAGATATCTACCAAAGATCGGTCGATATCTCCAAAGTGGGACATAACCTGAAAACTGTACCTAACCTAACCTTTTGGTAGGTTTAGTTAGGTAGGAAGCTTCTTTGAAATTAAAATCTTGGTGTTTTTTGTTTTTTTTTCCTTTTCGTTTCCTTTCGTATTTTCATTTAAGGAGGTTAATAGTATAGAACGCTGGTAGCACAGTTAGAGCATCATTAGTAAGGGGTACTCTCCAAGTTAATCTCAAATTAATTAAACATATAATTAATACTAATTTAAGTAAAGTAATCCTAAGAGTATTTTTAATTTTTAATTTGTGTTTAGTAATTATCAACTTTAATAATATAAAATGATAAAACAATTATTAAACTTTTTATATTACATAAAACTTTGGAATCTTAAACATATTTAACAAACTTTGGAATATTAAACATATTTTACAAAATTCAAAATAGTTCAAATATTTTACAAAATTTGAAATATTAAACATATTAGGTAAGCCGTTGATTCTCTGATTCTTGAGAAGAGATTGTGATCAGAAGAGTCCTCAAACACATCGTTTAGCCGTTGATTCTCTGATTCTTCCAATTCAGTGGAAAGATATCTCAAGCTCCCTGCTATTGGTTCCTCTGTTTTCTCCTCTTCTGTTTCTTCAGGTCCATGGGTGTTGTTTTTGTTGGCTGGTCTTTGAGAACCCTCCATTAATATAATATCTCCCAAGGTTAAAGCTTCCTTAGAGACACTTCTTGATGTAGCTACTACAACCCCCGATGCCACTTTGCAATCATCTTGTTGAATAAGAACTTATCCGGCATCATAGGCACACCCTCATCGACACATACATCCTTGACAACGTTAAAAGTAACCTCCTCGTGGTTAGTAACTACGACCGTCTCAGGCAATTTGCGAGCCATTACATTCTTGTCCATATAGAAAACCAAATGATCGTTGTCCAGGATCTTTACTTCAGTATTTGCTTCGCTACTCTCTATCAAGTTTCCAAACACATGATCTTTGTCTGTAGTCACACGAGAGAAACAAGCCACTTGGTTGAGAAATCCATTGTTAGAGACATATTTGAGAAATCTTGATGAATGGCCAAAGACTTAGGGAAAAGAATGTGACTTCAATTATTTTTGGCAAAGGTTACACAAGCTTTTGATTAAACAAATACACAGCAACATCTAATCATCAAAATATTTTACATGAAGATCACTGATAATTGAAATTATTTTGTAACAATAACAAAATCTAACAACTGAAAAATCTCAGAAAATAAAATTACAAACGTTATACTAAACAATGGAATCACTGGCTAAGACCTAGAATTTGAGAAGAGTAGGCTAAAAATGAATCAACCCACCTTAGTACAGATAAATACCCTGAACTAAAACTTTAACCTAACATTAACGGCTAAAACCAGTATATATATATATATATATATGAAGCAGAAAACAACCAGGAGAGACACACTCACCATCCATTAGTTCAGTGGCAATCGTTGAGAAGAGGAGAGCAAGCTAGTGCTGACATAGAAGACGAAGAAGAAGTCATGATCTTGTTCTTGTGGCCATTTGAGAGAGCTATATATCAATTGCAAACATAGAAGACGAAGAAGAAGTCATGACTTTTTTTATTTTGGATTTTCTCATTAAGATTCGGGTTCTAAGATCCAAATCCAATAAGACACACATCTATTACAGAAAACGTTGCACAGATAACAAAAACAAAGAAACCCTAGAAAGCAGAATTAAGGAGAGATGTCCTACCAAGAGAATCCAGATTTTAGATAATAGTTGTCGGATATTACGTTACTTACATGGAGGAATTGAACATGGACATTTGTGATCTCTGTCACCCCCGGAAACCTCCGCCGTCGTTTGTCTTCAGAACCGAATCGTCAACATCTTAGGGTTACACCGCTTGTTCTTCGCCATCGCCTCTACTTGCCATCATCATCCTCCATATTTAGCCGGAAACTTCATCAGATTCGGTCTGAATCGACGCCTAATCATGATCTTCGCAAGAATCGCCACCCAAATCGCCTTTGTCTCGACAGAGGAGAGAGAGAGACTCGGAAAGATTAAAAAAAAAAAATTATCTTTTATATTTTTTCTGGAACCAATGGCAAAACGCCACGTCGCGTTTCTCAGGGTGTTGCTTCAGTTGCTATTAGAAGCAGCGATACTCTCTCAAATGGACTCGAAAATGGGTTTTATATCTATTTTTGGGGCCCAACAAGAGAGTAACTTAGAGAGTATTCACCACTAATGATGGTCTTAGCAACTCGACTGGCTCGCTCAAATGGCATCTAATGGAAATACTGTTAGAATTTGGATGGTATCGGTATGATACATTGTAAAAGTCGTATAGTGTTGTTATGTATTAAGAGTTTTTTGGTGTGTGAACGAACAACAAATCACATGTATACTCTCTATCCAAGTATTCACTTTCTAACTTGACTAAATAAAATAATATTATTATTATTATTATGTCGGTAGGAGGAGTTCAGAGGTAAAATGTACACCATGAAATATACCAAACTCTTCTTTTTAAGATTGTCTTTCAGGTATCAAACAAACTTTCACCAATAAAAGCTTCTTTCCTTTTCCAAATAAAGAACTCCAAACAAGAATATAAAACCCACAATCATTATTCGATATGTTTTTATCAATACTTCTTCTTTCAAAATAAAATCCCGTTTGCTACCAAAGCTTTTTTCATAGTATATGTTTGCTTTTTCCTATATTGTAACATGGAGTAATAACTTACCTTAAACAAATTTACCAAATTGCTTATCTTATCCACTCTATTTTTCCATGTCATGACCGCAAAAATTTATGAATATGTTTTACATTAAATGTCAAGAACAACTGATGCAGATAATATTATATTAATTGTGAAAATCGTGGCTAAATTGGTTGGACGTTACGAGAAATAGGAAACTTTTGAATTAATGAAAAAGAAGATAAAGGAATTAATTAAAAGGATTGGGGGTACTAAAAATGGTAGTTGAGGCAAGTAAAAAGGTCACGTGTTTGGGGAAATCATTAAAGGAGAAGGAGAAAACAGGTACAACTCCACTCTCTCTCTCTCTCTCTCTCTCTCTCTCTCTCTCTCTCTCTCTCTCTCTCTCTCTATTTTTCCCATTAGGCTTTACAAACTCCATGTGATGTTTCACCCTCCACACTTACTAATGTTTTCATGGCATTTTAAGTTTATATACTAGTATGTATTTTGTTGAATGAAACGATTTGTGAAATGTTAAAGGACATCACTACTAGCTTTTGCTGTTCTTAGCAATCTTTTCTATTAACTTTTAACAAACAAACAAACAAAAAATGTGTTTGTAACTTACTTACCATCTATATATATTATTTTGTTGTAGCCAAATCTATACCAAACCACACCCAAATTTAATTTAACGTCACTTTCCCTCAAAACCAAACTTGTTTGTGCCTTCTAGACTAATAATCCTCCTAGATAAATTCTTTGAATTCAAGACAGCCAACGACGCAGGAAAGTGAAAAAAGAAACTATGAACCTATAACCATAACAAAAAAAAAAAAAAAAAACTATGAACCTAAACAAATAATACGTAACCAACATGTTTTTTATTTTCTCTTTTGCATAGCACTTTGGATGCTCTTCACAACCTCCTTACCAAACTCACTATGACAAATACTATTTTCTCATTATGTAACATAAATGTCCATAATTCTTGAATTAAATTCGAGGCAGTACGAAAACCATCCTACTTTGCCCAAAAATAGTATATCTCACCAAATTATTATTTACGTATTTGTAATATGTAAGAAAATGAAATGAACCTGATTTTTACCATCCAATTACTTTAAAAAGAAAAATATGATTAAAAATTTAGGAGAATTTAAAAATAGCTATAGAAAAATGTGAAGTATTATTGTTATTGATCACTGTTTACAACAAAACGCATGTCGCCATTCAAAAGTCGAACGTGTATATATAAATATAAGTATATAGTAACGTTATATCATAAATATGGTTTCACACCAACTACTTTGCTAGGCTCACTCATAAGTACAGCTAGCTAAGACAGACTCAAGTTTGAAAAATAAAAACCCTCAGTGTTTTCCCATTGAGATGGTGAACTGAAGAAGATCGTGTGAATGTTGCAGTTTATAGCTTTTGATCCATAACACAAAAAAAAAAAACAAATGACACAATTTTAAAAGAAAAGAGAAACGGAGCCCACTAGCCACTCCTTCAAACGTGTCTTACCAACTCTCTTCTAGAAACAAAATTAGGCTTCACCTTCCTCCTCCAACCTCTCTCTCTCTCTCTCTCTCTTTCTTTCTCTCAAACCATCTCCCCATAAAACCCTAATTTCATCATCACACGAGTCAGAAGAAGAAGAAGAAGAAGATGGGGAGGTCTCCTTGCTGCGAGAAGGACCACACGAACAAAGGAGCTTGGACTAAGGAAGAAGATGATAAGCTCATCTCTTACATCAAAGCTCACGGTGAAGGTTGTTGGCGCTCTCTTCCTAGATCCGCCGGTCTTCAACGGTGTGGCAAAAGTTGCCGTCTCCGCTGGATTAACTATCTCCGTCCTGATCTCAAGAGGGGTAATTTCACCCTCGATGAAGATGATCTCATCATCAAACTCCATAGCCTTCTCGGGAACAAGTGAGTCACACAACAAATCCTCTGTTTTTTTTTTAACAATCCTCTGTTTTTCTTAAAGGTCTGTTTTTTTGAACAATCCTCTGTTTTTCTTAAAGGTCTGTTTTTTCACAATCCTCTGTTTTTTTTTAAGGTGGTCTCTTATTGCGACGAGGTTACCGGGAAGAACAGATAACGAGATTAAGAATTACTGGAATACACATGTGAAGAGGAAGCTATTAAGAAAAGGGATTGATCCAGCGACTCATCGGCCGATCAACGAGACTAAAACTCCTCAAGATTCGTGTGAATCTAGTAAAACAGAGGACCCTCTTGTCAAGATTCTCTCTTTCGGTCCTCAACCGGAGAAACAAGAAAATTTCGGGGAGGAGAGAGCTCAGAAGGGACTGATTTGCAAAAAGGATAGAGTTGAGTACTCAGGAAGATGTCTAGATTTGAATCTTGAGCTTAGGATAAGCCCGCCATGGCAAGACCAGCTCCAGGATGAGACGAACATGCGGTTCCAGAGAGAAAAGCGTCTGTGTACTGCGTGCCGTTTTGGATTGGGGAACGTGAAGGAGTGTAGCTGTGATAATGTGAAATGTCAAACAGAGGACAGTAGTAGCAGCAGTTATTCTTCTAGCGACATTAGTAGTAGCATTGCTGCTTATGACTTCTTGGGTCTAAACACTAGGGTTTTGGATTTTAGCTCTTTGGAAATGCAATGAAATGAAATACTATATAAAAGAAAATTTAATAGCTGTGAATTGTGATATTAAAATTTTACAGACTCCTTCATGGTTCTCAAGTTCAACCCTTTCTACTAATTATTTGTTTATGCGTATATATACAACATACAAGTTGTCAGGATCTGTCATCGTATTTGATAATCTACTAAAAAGATGTGAAAATTTTCGAAGTTATTTCAAGTGTCGAATGTTATTTGAGTGTAATGGTTACGTGACAAGACATACACTCTACTCGATTTCTCAACCCAAATGTTTGAAAAGAAAACGTTGTGATGGTTATTCCCAAGAGATTTGACATATCGATGAAGTGGATAAGCTGTGTAAGGATGAGAAACGTGAGAACGATTGAAAGTTTTCTTCTTCTTCTGTTCATTGTAACCTTTAGGCATATTCCGTTTAATTAATGTTGAGTACTAATTCAAAGCATACACTGTGTTGGTAAAATGTCTTTATCAAATGAATGTTTTTATTCGCTAGATTTAACAAAAGTCACTAAACTTATTTCCAAAACCATACAAATATATATAAAAGAAATTAACGACTGTGTGTGGTCATTCTTCCAAAAAATATGTATGTAGAAAAAAAGACTTCAACCTAAAAGTTTTGTAGTTTAGTCTGTATCATCTACTATGCTACTATGCTAGTAGTGGGTATAGTGGCTTTACATGTTTTAAGTTATAGTGTTTAAAATATGTAACAAAATTTCAAGAAATATGTTAAAGAGTGAAACAGTATCAAAATAGAGATATAAGAGATGTATCGATCTTGACCTAACTTGATGGATATTTTCATATAAACAGAAGAGCGCAAAATCTAAATTCATGATTGGGATTCATCTATGTGACAAACAAAATGTTCAGATCAATTTTGTAAAAGATTCCCAATAAGCTTTATATGCTGAATCAGTAAAAGATGAATGAGTACTCTCTTATTTAGTGACGCCTAAACTAAACACACCACAACTCGACACAAACAATCTTTTAAGTCTTTCATGACCATCAAATTTATTCATCGGAAAAAAAACTCACCAAAAAAACCACAACCCTAAACCTACTACAACTTTTTATACAGAGATCAATATGACAGAATTGAGGCAGATGAGCTAGAAATCAAAACAAATCACACAAGATGATGACACCTTTGCATGAATGTTATAAATGAAAAGTTAATAATAATTGTATGAGCCACACTTGTATGACCAAACTTAAAAGGAAACGAAGAGGATTACACGTTTTTAATTGAGCCTATAGCCGAATAAATAAATGGCCTACTAAGGTAGATAAATGATAAATGAGTAGCCCAATGCACACCTTATGGGCTTTTAAACATTGGGATCTCCCGCTGGGTCCGTCCGTGGTCATGCCTAAAACAAGAATTAAAATATAATGTTATATCTTCAGAAGCTAAATTATAGCCGTTGTATAATCGACGAATATAGTAATAATATATGGAGGATCACAAAAAGTCTCTGTTACGTCGCTTTAATTGTCCAATTGCAGCCACTCAGATTCTCTCTGCTTAACTCAGCGCTCCTCCACCAAGAAAACCATCCACTACTAGTAGTAGTAAGTAGTAACTAAATGGAGACAAGAAATACAAATTCAAATTTTTGTAATCAACACTTAAAAAGCCTACTAATCAACCTGCTAATAGTAGCACAGAGATGTAGTGAGTTTAATAGTATAATATTATCAGAGGTACTTCAGACTTGACATTGATGATTTTCGAGGAACAAATCGACCGTTAGAAGTGGATCATCATATTCATTAATTAGAGTTACGATGATCTCACATGCATGTGATTGTGATCACACCTTTCCTGGAGAAAAGTGACTTCCGCAGTTCCGATGTCCACTTTTGTCAAACCAATATTGCAGTATCTCACTTAAAAACGCTATCGTTTCATTAATATCCCTTGTCCACAACCACAAAAAAACACCTTCTACGTATCTCATTTATTCATGCGTAAATGTACCTAAATATTACTCTAGTGTGATTAAAAACTAAACATTATTAGTACTCCATCACAAACAATTTATTCAAATAAATGACACAACAACACACACGCCAATTTATTTGCATTATTTATTTTTCAGACTTATGTTGTCGTTATTTCTATTTATATTTATGTTCATGTTATATAAAAAAATATATATATACATGGAATTTATCTAAATTGTATTTTTGTGGCTACTATTATTGCCAAGAATCATACTAGCGACATAGTACTAGGAATATTATTGCTGAATAGATAGATGATTAACAGAGAAGTAAACTAAACAATTTCTTAATCAAAAACACAAATAAAATGATAGTATTTTTTGCCTTTATAATTATGAGAGAACCAATGTCATGTCGGTAAAACAAAACCCCTCTCCCACTCACTTCACTCCCTCTCTCCCACAACTCCTTCAATGGCTTCCTCCTCCTCCATCATCGCGGTTCTTCTTCTCTTTCTCTCTTCCCCGTTCATCTCCTTCGTTGCTTCTCAGTCAGCCGCTAAGACTTTCATTTTCCGCATCGATGGTGGATCTATGCCTTCTATTTTCCCGACGCACTACCACTGGTACAGCACCGAGTTCGCCGAAGAATCTCGAATCCTTCACGTCTACCACAACGTCTTCCACGGCTTCTCCGCCGTGATTACTCCCGACGAAGCCGATAACCTCCGTAACCACCCGGCGGTTCTCGCTGTTTTCGAAGATAAGCGTCGTGAGCTTCACACTACACGCTCTCCTCAGTTCTTAGGTCTACAGAATCAGAAAGGACTCTGGTCGGAATCCGATTACGGATCAGACGTTATCATCGGCGTTTTCGATACCGGAATCTGGCCGGAGAGAAGAAGCTTCTCAGATCTCAACTTAGGTCCGGTTCCGAAACGGTGGAGAGGCGTATGCGAATCCGGAGCCAGATTCGGTCCTCGGAACTGTAACCGGAAAATCGTCGGAGCTAGGTTCTTCGCTAAAGGACAACAAGCCGCCGTGATCGGAGGAATCAACAAAACCGTTGAGTTTTTATCTCCGCGTGACGCCGATGGACACGGCACTCACACTTCCTCAACCGCCGCTGGACGTCACGCTTTCAAAGCCAGTATGTCCGGTTACGCCTCCGGTGTAGCCAAAGGCGTTGCTCCAAAAGCTCGTATCGCCGCCTACAAAGTCTGTTGGAAAGATTCCGGTTGTCTCGATTCCGATATCCTCGCCGCCTTTGATGCCGCCGTATACGACGGCGTCGACGTTATATCGATCTCGATCGGCGGAGGAGACGGGATCACTTCGCCGTATTACCTCGATCCGATAGCGATCGGCTCCTACGGCGCCGCGTCGAAAGGAATCTTCGTCTCTTCCTCCGCCGGAAACGAAGGACCTAACGGTATGTCAGTTACGAACCTCGCGCCGTGGGTGACCACCGTTGGTGCTAGCACTATCGATCGGAATTTCCCGGCGGATGCGATTCTCGGCGACGGACATCGTCTCAGAGGCGTGTCTCTTTACGCCGGCGTGCCGTTAAACGGTCGTATGTTTCCGGTGGTTTATCCCGGTAAATCGGGAATGTCGTCGGCGTCTCTATGTATGGAGAACACGCTCGACCCGAAGCATGTGAAGGGTAAAATAGTAATTTGCGATAGAGGAAGCAGTCCACGTGTAGCGAAGGGATTGGTTGTGAAGAAAGCAGGCGGCGTCGGGATGATTCTCGCAAACGGCGCATCCAACGGAGAAGGATTAGTCGGAGATGCTCATCTTATCCCAGCCTGCGCCGTTGGATCAAACGAAGGAGATAGGATCAAAGCATACGCTTCTTCACATCCTAATCCTGTTGCTTCCATTGATTTCAGAGGAACTATAGTTGGGATTAAACCGGCTCCGGTTATTGCTTCTTTCTCCGGTAGAGGACCTAACGGATTAAACCCGGAGATTTTAAAACCGGATTTGATTGCTCCCGGAGTTAACATCCTCGCCGCGTGGACCGACGCTGTTGGACCTACAGGTTTGCCGTCGGATCCAAGGAAAACAGAGTTTAACATTCTCTCAGGTACTTCAATGGCGTGTCCTCACGTGAGTGGCGCGGCGGCGCTACTCAAATCCGCTCATCCGGATTGGAGCCCCGCCGCTATTAGATCGGCTATGATGACGACGACGAACCTCGTCGATAACTCTAACCGTTCGTTAATCGATGAATCCACGGGCAAATCAGCTACGCCTTATGATTACGGGTCGGGTCATTTAAATTTGGGCCGGGCTATGGATCCGGGTCTTGTTTACAATATAACCAACGATGACTACATCACGTTTCTTTGCTCGATCGGGTATGGACCAAAGACGATTCAAGTGATCACAAGAACGCCGGTGAGATGTCCGACGAGGAGGAAACCGTCACCGGGGAATTTGAATTACCCGTCGATCACGGCGGTGTTTCCTACTTCGAGAAGAGGATCGGTGAGCAAAACCGTTATACGGACGGCGACGAACGTGGGGCAGGCGGAGGCGGTTTATCGGGCGAGGATAGAGTCTCCGAGAGGAGTGATGGTGACGGTGAAACCGCCTAGGCTAGTGTTTACTTCGGCAGTTAAGAGAAGGAGTTATGCGGTTACAGTGACGGTTGATACAAGGAACGTTGTGTTGGGAGAAACAGGTGCTGTGTTCGGTTCGGTCACGTGGTTTGATGGTGGGAAACACGTGGTTAGGAGTCCCATTGTGGTGACCCAAATGGACTCGTTGTAAAATGTGGTCATGACTCATGATCGTGTGTAAAACCCTTATGTGAGATGAGAGGTGTAGCAATAACTGTAGAATTTTGAGTAAGCGCTTCATTATCTAAATGTTTTTGTGTTTTTATCTTTTTTTCCTAATGATATTATTATATCCTGTTTATGTTTTTTTTTTTTTATATAAGGAAAATGATAGGAAAAAACGTTTAAATATTTGTCTTGATCATAAATAAATAAAAATTCATGAAGGCAAAATAAAAATGGAGGTTGAAAGATGAATGATGTACAAATTTATCGAATCATTGTACCAGAACAATTCAAGACCCCAGATTTACAGGCATCATAATGATATAGAAGATGATTGATTTCGACATGGGAAAGATAGATGATTGATTTGAGCAAAGTGGCATAAGCATGGTCCATAGATAGATGGAATACATATTTTATATCTATGGAATACATATTTTATATATATGCTTTGACGTTTATTTGTGTTCCCACCCTAAAATTTACTATATTTTAACCAGCAAAAATGGGCAGTGAGGACCCATTTCTTTGAATTTTATAAAAATCGGTAGTAATTTCCTGAATTTTGAGAAAAATTTGCATGTACTTTGCCTGAATGAAACAAAAGGATGTGATTATGCACACACATTTCAGGATGGACCTAATTCTGTCGTCAACACACACAAATGAAAATTTTGTTTTGATAAAATCCCCATGCCATTACCAGCATCCAACTAACTATTTGATATTTTTGGTCATACAACAAAATTTAGATTTCTTAAAGCGGGTGACCAATATTGTGTCTATGGATTAGAGAAGGAAAAATAAAACTTTAATCTCTCATGCATTTATCATAAAAATATTTCAATCACTCGCCATATATTTATATGAGAAACAAAAAAAAACTGCCAAAGTGTGTGTGGATTTTTGGAAGATAACAAAAATTCGACTTCTATGTGGGACGAAGAAGATTGAGAGTTTTGGTGGACCTCTTACACTTACAACCTTGGGGTCCATTGTGACAGGCTAGCCAGCGCCCGGTATCAATTACAAAAACTACAATTATTATTCACACATGTAAAGTAAAAACCTTTTATTTCAACCGTAAAAGTTGTAAGCTTTTTTAAAAAAGGGAGTTTACTCTTCGACAATGCATCTGCAATAGTTGCTTATCAATTTAAACCTGCTAAAAAGTACAATTAGATTGACACTTTAGCTTGTTATAAAAATAGTACTATAATTTAAAGTTGTGTCTCAACTTAAAATAGGTTAGGTACTAAAGTATGAAAATGTAAAATGATGGGAGCGCACGAAACGGTGAATTTGGGATTGAAAACTTCAAAAGTAATAGCCTCCCCACCATCCAATAATGCTTAAGAGATGGATGCTAGGCAAAAATAACAAGAAAATAAAAATAATGCTTTCGTTGAGAGTTGAACTCTAGACCTCCCGCTTACTAAACGGGTGCTCTAACCAACTGAGCTACGAGAGCCTTTTTGCTTTACATCTTTAATATAAAAAGAAAAAATGAGAAATCTGTGGTTTTGGTTGAAGTTGGATTTTAGTAAATATTGGGCCGAGAACTATATGAGTGGATCTTCACAAAAATTATTATGAGAACCATTGTAAGATTTGGATCATGGGAGGTGGATTTTTCAAATAAACCATACAAACTGAGTAAATTCAGTAGGATATATAAGATCCACTACTCCTCAATTATGAATTCTGCCTAAGAATTATACCCAACTCTGAAATGTTAACTTTTAGTTTCAAACTTATTTTTCATACTTTAAATTTTTGCAAAAGTTTTACCATATGCCTTGGTTGAATGGTCTCACTCTCACCAAATGAATACTTATCCTCATAATCTCTCAGTACATTTCAAATATATTTAAGACCTCTTTTTTATTAGCATTAGTGACAAACAAAAGACAAAATAACTTTCAACATATATACATATATATATATATATATATTTGCAAAAAAAAACAATTAACAGCAACAATTAAAAACGAAAGACTAATAATAGTTGAGAACAATATTTGTCAACAAAATAAAGGAAATCATTTTGTTTGACAACAAGACGGAAGATGTTAAAAAGCACTAAATAACATTAATAGAGAATTAATTGCTGCTCATAACTGTTATAATAACAGGCTAGTAGTAATAAACTCCGGTTATGTCTTTGTGATTGATTATTTGGCCCGGTCTTGGATTTTATCAAATCCCATCTCGGTTGGGTCGGTTGCTTGAAGCTCGTAGTGAACTCCGTCTAACACTCTTCTCAGTCCGCTCTTTGACGTTGCATACATCATTTTCTCCCTTATCCTCGACGCCTCCGGTGACCTATTCCCACAAACAATCAAAATTTAAGTTTTATTTGGCCACGTTCAAGGCTTAGGACATCGAAGGGTAAAATGGTAATTTAGGGCTCGCTAAATGACTATTTTGCCCTCAGATGATCACCAAGACAATATGGAGAAGAAATCGAAGAGACAAGGAGAGAGCTAGTGACGAGACTCGGACACTAACCAAGTGATGAAGAAGATCTTGCTCATGCGACAGTTATCGACAGTGACGTAATCGAAATCAAACACGGCGTAGCGGCAATCGTCCTGCGGCAAAGAAGCGGCAAGATCGTCGTAGCTCTCGCCGACGGCACCGACCTTGTCGACGGTGACTTTCTGAGACTTCTCCTCGAGTTTGTAAACGACGTATCTGTGCACTTTCTTCCACTTCATCTCCATGAACGATCTCTTGCAATCATCCATCATCCACATACCACTCGTCGCCTATAAATAAATATTTACACCAATCAAATCAATCATCATCCCAATATATATATATATATATATATAGTTTGTTATAATCTCATAACTCAAATAGAAAAATAAATAATTGTTCTTTACCGTCTTCAAAGCCATAGTGAGTGTTAATGCTGAGCTTCGAAGATGTCTTCTTCTTCTTTCTTTCTTTGGCTAATATTTTTTAGAGTGTAGAGAGATTTTTGTATGTTGCTGTGTGTTGTGAGATGAGAGTGTAGTTCGAAAGGGTTTTATAAAGAAGTGTTTATATGATTGCCATTGAGATTTCGCTATTATTACAAAATTACCACTTCTTGAAACTGGCATTTGTAATTATATTAAATATACATAAAATTAGTCTCCTGTTCTAAAAATATACCGTATTAATTTGGTGTTTAATTAGAGCCTTTTTTGAATGGTTTTATATAGTTAAGAACAATACCCATATATAGTTCTTTTCTTATTTATGAGTAAAAAACACAGCTATTTTAAATACTAATTATTTCTTTTAATTTTGAATTGTGTGAGAATACCAAAGCAACTAATTTAAAGCTCATGAATGTTTCCAATGAGGTAATGAGAAAAAACACAACTTGGGATGGAAACTTATCATTATATATGTTCAAAAATTGGGGAATTCACCAATTAAATCTATATTAAGTGTTTTTAAAAATATTTTTGCTCTTCCCTACCAAATTAACAGTTTCCAAATTAGCTGTGTTTTTCTCGTGCGTGTACAAGTGTAATAATAGTTGGTCTGTTTTATTCATATTTATTTTCTTATATATAATATATTTATATTTATAAATTTCTTAATTACTACTGAAATACTATTACATAGAAAATAATAAGGCCTTGATTGTTTCTTTTTAAAATTAGATTTTGGATTTAGTTTCTCAAAAACTCATATTAAACCCAATCAAGATTTTTGAGAAAGTAGATTCCCTTAAAAATAGGGAATCTGGTTTTTTGGAGTTTCTAATCAATTTTCACTAATTAAGAATCGAAAAACCAAAATTTTGAGTTTTTTTCCTTTTCTCAAACGAATTTTTTTTTCCATTTAAATATTTTTTCTTTTTTCAAAATCCAAAAACTAAACACCAAAATTCAAAATCTAAAAACCAGAAACTATAATCTAAAATACACTTAAAAACATTAAACATTCATGGCCTAAATAAAAAAAAGTCTAAAGATGAATAAACTGGTTTAAAACTTTGTAAATATCACTCAGTGTGAGACTAAAGTTACTTGCAAATAATGTTATCCAATAATAATTAGCTCTTTCACAAAACAAAAGAGGTAGAGATATTATATTTTAAACCCAATCAATAAAAAGAAGAGAAAATTTGATATCATTTTTGAGTTTCATTCGGAAAGTCCTATCCATGGAAACATAATAAGATGATTAACATAGACTTGGAAAATTGATCAAAAGATGTTGACGAAGAAAAAAAGAAGCGAGGAATCGAGAGAAGCTGGTCCCAAATAATAGGATTGGATCCAATGCCTACATTCTCATTGTTTTCTCCAATTTTGTGTTACTCAAAACTAAAGCGACCCCTTTGCGTGGAAGCTAAGGTATGAGACATGAGATCAACTTTCATACTCCGAAAACCGGTTGGATTATAGTATTACAAAAGAAATCGGGTCGGACAACGAAAACGTTGAGCACTAATTGAAACTTCAACTTGAGCTCCAAACAAATAAATAAAGTTCTAGTTTCCCCCACTTCCCCTGGACTGAATTAGTCTCTGATTGTTTTTGATCTAATATTATAAAACTCTTGATTATCAGCCCAATTCAAGTAAATCTTAATATTTGGTGTCGGTAAATAAAGGGTTCACAGAATATAACCTTAAGATACGTTGAACGCCGCTACACAATCCCAAGACGAATTTTGCAGTCCCAAAGTCTCTTATAGTCTTCCCATGATATTGTCTAGTTCATGTATGGTATAAGTTGAGCAACTCAGACTATTAATTGTATCATGAAATACGTCTACTGTCTACATGCATAAATATGTTTTGTTAATTGAAGTTAGATATATATAAGATAGAGTATAGTTATATTTTTATGATATGTACATGAGTTTGCATGGACCCCTACCTGTTATTATTCGGGTGCAACTAAAAAAGCACAAACACTAAAATCTAAAGATATGGAAGAATTATGGGGGCATAAGGTCTCCCATTTGTTATGCTTCAACTTAATTTCAACCTAATTCGATCTCTGTGGATCAGAGTGTGCGTGGTAAGATTTAAGAAGTATTGAATCACCTTTAGACACAAATGTGCTTCAATTTCTAGTCTTTTTGCACTTTATTATATTAGATTTACTGTTTAAATAATTTACTAGTGGTTCATAAATAGTGATCAAGGATGAGATTGAGGGGACATAACCATGTCTGCATATACTTGTGGATAACAATAGCCCATGCATGCACGAGTTTGATGAGGTGTAACCGTGTAAGTAGATAATAGCATAAGCATGTGTCGATATGTCTTATGATTTTATTGATTAGTTTCCCTTTTGTAGTTTGTTGTTGGGACGATTTGTTTGTCCATCTGGTGGCTTGTCTTCTAAAGTTGTTAAATAGTTAGGCTTTGACTTGTTGTGCTATACTTGTGTTCGTTTCTTCTTTGGAATCATCTCTTTTATCATAACCATGTTACCATCAAATCCATTTCATACATTTTTCTCTGTTTGTTTCGATAGTGTCATTCGATATATCGAGAATCCAAAGTCCAAACCTCAAATTTGTGAAATTGTAGGTCTAGATTTGAGTGTATAGAGGTACAATAAGGTATACTGAAAATAATGATATCATTATCTACATAGCTGTAGACTGAACTAAAAATCATATATTGGGAGAAAAAAACTTAAAGAGAAAAAGCTACAGATGCTTCCAGCTTTAGACACTAACTACATTGGCAATTTGGCATTGTGTTCACTGTTCAGAATTCGGATTATCGCATGTGCAATACTATAAATAGAAAGAAGGAAAAAACAGAGAGAGAATATCACAGGAAGAGAACCAGATTTGAAGTGATGTGTATGTTAGGTTGGCTTTGTCATCTCTCTTCATCCCATCTGTCTTTCGGAATCTCTCCAGAATCAGCAATCACAACTTTTTTCCTGGGTTTGCCACTGTAAGTTCCAGCTCCACCTTCAATAGCGAATACATTGTCCATTCCTTGTATAACCTTCCCCAACACCACATGTTCTCCTTCCAACCTGCACCACACAGTTTTCACAATCATCAAATCTTACTTTTTAGAATCCAACACTAAATCCACAAGAATTGTCCGTGTGTTTGTTATTCACATTTCATTCTAGTGTAGAATTCGAATTCATAATCTTTGTCTAAATGAATTTAGGTTGGATCCCTAGAGGATCGTCTCAGGACTTTCCCAAGAACAAATGTGTCTGCCTTTAAATTTGGAGAACTTGATATCATATTTCTAGTATGTTTTTTGTAAGAAAAAGTGTGCATGAAGTGAGAGCATGAGAGGGGAGCTTACCAGCTAGCCTTAACAGTAGTGATAAAGAACTGCGAGCCATTAGAATCGGGTCCTGTATTAGCCATCGCTACAACACCTACACATGCAAATTCGTTTTCATATAAACTACAAGAATACATATGGCTCTCAAAAAACCATTTTTTCCGACAATATTCTCAAATTTCATATGTTGGTAGAGAGTATATATGCGCACCTGCGTGTGAATGCTTTATCTTGAAATTTTCGTCAGGGAAAGTACCACCATAAATTGACTCAGTCCCTTTTCCATCACCATGGACAATGTCTCCTCCTTGGATTACAAATCCAGATATTATACGATGAAACGGTGTTCCCTTATAGTGTAAAGGCTTTCCGCTTGAGGATTTTCCCTTCTCTCCTGTGCATAAAGTTCTGAAATTTTCTGCAAAAAAAAACATAGACATACAACATTAGAAACTATCTAATCAAAATTAATCGTATCCTGAGATTTGCATTCAAGATGCCAAAGACATACCTACTGTTTTGGGCACAACACTGCCATATAGTCCGATAACAATCCTGCCTGCAGTTTTGAATTAACAGAAAGCAAAATCGAAAGAAGTTGAAGGAAGCTTAAGGCAAAGAAGATATCCCAATATATCAGTCCATGTACCTAAGCGTTGGCCATCGATATCAACATCGAGAAACACCCTGTGGGTGATTTCGTTATCTTCGATTACTTGCTTCTCCTCATTCTAAACATCAAGAGAGAAAGCAAATCAGGCAAAACATACAGAAGGCATATCCACATTCTGTTACTCCTCTATTAAACCTTCCCACACCAAATACTCCACAACGAGAAACCTAAAATATATGTTAGGCAGACAAAGAAAACAGAAAGCTAACCAAAGTTCAACAATGTTATCCAGACAGAATAATCAAAAACCAATCATAAGATGGATAAAAAAAAGCAAGTGCTAAGGATTCTTTGTCACTTGCATTCTCTAGATTATGATCTTTTCGAGGACAACCAAATGCACATCAAAGTTGGCTACTTCTAAACACAAACACACACTTGACCAACATATCACACACAGTACAAGCTCCTCATGTAAATTCACTTGAACACTTCAATGTACTTGGAGGCATAATGTTAAAATTTGAATCCAAGAGAGACTACTCAAAACCAAATCCAACCAACACTAATCACTCACAAGGCAACTTCACAAAAAGTGTTAAAAAGAGAATCAGATCTCTCATAATTTCTTAAAAAGAAGACTAATTTCGAAATTTCCATAGATTGAAACCACGAATGAACACAAGAGTAGTACTCAAACAGATCCACATGAAAAGTGGGTCGGAGAAAAAAACGTACTTTTCCAGTGTTAAAGAGAGCAAAGACGAGAAAAATCGTAAGGGCAACGAGGAGAAGAAGGCATCTGGGCTGTAGCAAAAACGAGATCTCTCTACGCATCTTCGTTCTTCGTTCTTCGTTCTTCTTCCTTCTTTAAGAATCCATCTCACGCCAACAACAACAAAACAAAAACACAGAACCCGATCTCAAAAAAAGTCAGAAACTTCACACTTGGTTAGATCTCTCAATCACAGGATTAACTGGAAAAACACTTATAGTGTCCGGTGATATAGCTCCGAAGGTGAAAGCTTTAGGAGGAATTAGGGATTTAGCAAAATCTTCACGGCAATCAAAGTCGAAATCGATCTCAATTCCACTGTGTGTTTCAGTTCTTCGTCGAAGAATAGATGATTTGTTTTTTTCTTTCGTTCTATAATTTAGGTAATGGGCCTAATTAACGAGTAACGACGGCCCATTAAAGTTTGGTGTTTTAGTTATTATTAAACTCAAAATATGGGCTATTATTTCAATAAATTATATTGCGATTTTAGTGTTTGAATTAGCCAAATTACTTACAATCAAATTAGATCATACAAGGGAAGAAGTTAGGGAACATATCTAATTTTTATTGTTTGAAATTTGAACAGAAGTGTTTCAAAATTTGTTCGCTTTTACGTATTTGGTAAATACGAATGTTGATATATTTTTGTTTTGTTTTGGTCACTTCTCCGCTTTTGATAAAAAGGGACAGATATTAGATTTTTTTTGTGTTACTTTCTTTAATTTTTCTATTTTGTCTGTATTATAATTATTTTGGTAGTTCAAACTTTTAAGTTTCCTACAACAAAAAGAGTTGAATGACTGATGAGTATCTGGTTCAAATGTAAACTAGTTGACACTCGCCTAGTTGGTAGGCGAGATATTTTTATTTTAATTAGAGCGATAGTAACTCGTACTCATATTTTCACGTTTGTTTGCTACTTGCGATTTTTGTTTTCCTCATTTTGTCCGTCATTTTTCATCCGTTAAATCTCATTTTTTGTACTAGTATCTAATAAAATCATTACATTATGGAATCCTACAACACTAACATACAAATGCCTTTTGTACTTTTTTCTTTGTAAATAAAAAAAAATAAAAATAAAAAGAAAAATATTTTTTTTTTTTGGTGATAAGCAAATTGTGAATCTGTGATAACCTCGCCAACAAATCAGATCACTTATTTGACAATTATGATAAATCTCGCCCGCAAGAATTAATTTCACGGATAGAAAGATACATGTCCATATCACTCCCTTACTGTTCGAAATCCCGACTTGGCCCCATCAAATATTCATCTCTTTTATCACATCACAATTGGCAAAATGGTTATAAGCTTTCATGACTTTGTTGAACATGTTCTTGGTGTTCTCAATCATATTGATACACCTACGGTATCATTTGTGTACTGATCTTATCATTTAGACCCGATGGAAATTTAATAGCATAGACACGTACGTCAATAACTCATTTTGAATGCGATCAATAAATTGTACTGGTTTTATCTCCACATTATTTGTCGTTCATGCGTGATTAAAATGAAATTTTGACGAACGTGACTGAGTTTACTATATATATCATACGGTATGAGTCATTAGGATCGGATAGTTAACGAACAAATATTCTTGAATTAAATTATGAGAACGTCGTTTTGCCAGAGAAAAAATTGCTTACATAAAAAGAAAGAGGCGGCTAAGGATAACATAACTAGGATCACTATATATCACACGAATATTAACATTTTTAAAGAGAAATTTTGGTTTCTTTTTCCAGCTATAATCATCCAGCAAATGCGTCAGGCAGGATTCAGCAGTTATCTATTTTAAGCGTGAGAATAAAATCAGAAAAGAAGTATAATTCCACGTATCGATTCGCATTATGTAAAATAATATCGTGAATATAATAAGCCAAACTTAATTATTGGGAATTATTGGGAAAGTAGGAAGTGAACTTAGNAAAAAAAAAAAAAAAAAAAAAAACTTAGTGAAATACGGCAAAATTGTAGCTTTTGATGAAATATAGTAAACAAAACTAATTAGATAATTATTTTGAAAAAAACTATTTCTTTAGGGGAATCTCAAGTATCTGAAATTTTGATTAATGGTTCGTTGTGATTTTTGAAGAATACAAACCAAAACACTCATCTAAATTATATATCCAATCAAAGCCAATAACGTTTGGATGAAAAATACAAGTTGGTACCTTACTTGGTGGAGAAAAATTGTTGTCACATCCAAATACTTAGATTATATGAAACTAAACACGCCGAATAACTAAAATTTTAAAGCATCGTGATCAGAACAAGTGACTACTCTGGATATTTTCCTAGTGTTTCGATAAAAATTGTTCCGTACGTACAAGCGACAGAGAAATAAATACAACCTTTCTTTAACAAAAAAAAAAAAAAAAAAAAGGAAATACAACCCTTGGCAACATGAAACGTTAGAGTTTGTTCACGACTTGTTTTCCATATAAAAAGACGCATGTTTGAGTGACTTTGACAAAGCCAAACAAAATCTTTTTGTAATGTTTAGTGTGAACTGGATCACTTTTTATAAAACCAAAAGGAGCAAAACTAAACCAATGTAATTAAATTGGGTTTGATTTGTTTTAACGTTATGGATTTTCGGCTCAGTACTTTCCTCAGTAATCCCAGTATTGTAGAAATGTATCAATTCATCGAAGGTGCTTATGAGGCGCTCAGTTACACAAGTATACACAATGTCAATTTTATTTCTCATACCAAATAAAACCGAACGTAAGCTAGACGGCACCAAAACGACTTGGAAGCTTCTAGCAAAAGTAATGAGACGGACTATAGACTATAGTCCCCACTTTCTAGTTTCCAAACTTCATTCAAGTGTAGATCCGAATATCCATCCACTTACTAGCAAAGATATCTTTAACTCATCTAATGTCATGTAGTATCGTACATTCATTGCCTCGTTGACCATATAATGGATTTGAGTCTCCTAAAATGGAGAACAAAAGTTGAAAGAAAAAGAAAGAGAACTTTACTACCAAAACAAAAAACATATTTCATTAAAGAAAACCATGTGGTCGTCTATATAATTTTCAAATAAAGTAAGAAAAAATAAAAGTTACGGAAGCATGAACCGTCGTCATGTTTGGATTTTGGAAGAAACAAGTGGCCAAAATCACCCACTAATAATACTACTAATCATCCTAGTTGACCATATTCTAATTAATAGTCACCTTTAAGAAAAAATATCATGAAGAAACAATTTGCATTTAACTAGAAAATACTTAATTCCTCTTTTTTATTTGTCAAATCATCCACTATTTGCACACACCTTCACCGTACGTGTCCCTTTCGTACTTTCTCATTTCATCATTCTAGTGATTAAATTAATTTTCTTTTTTTGAGATTAAACAAATACTTTCTACAAAAACGATAAAGTCTAAAGTTGCGGAAAAAACAAAAAAAAATATCGTAACGTTTCACCTTTAAAACTGTACGCAGAGAGCTCAACGAACCAACACAACACACTCAAAAATATCTCTTCTTTCTTTCTTTCTTCTTCTCGATATCTCCTCCTCCAATGGGGTTTGGGAGATCTTCTTCTTCTTCCTCAGCTCTCAAATGGCTCGGTTTCGTTACAGCCGTTTGGATCCAATCCATCTCCGGCAACAATTACACCTTCTCAAATTACTCCGCGGCTCTAAAATCCCTGNAAGTTGTAGCGTAACGTGACTTGGAGATTGGAATATTCTCATTTGATCACTTTATCTACACGCATTCAAATGCATATTTGGGTGGTGTCAGTTTCCTCTGTTTCACCTTTGATTTGCCGCTAAGGCACAGAGAGTATATTTATGTTACGTTCCTCTTCTGTTACTTAGAATTGAATATTTCTCCCATTCACATGATTTTTCTTCTTACATGTTAGTTCCTCCTGATTGAGAAGTTTCCTTGTGTNGCCGCACGATCCAACCTCTTCCTTATTGGCAGGTACTGATTCAAGATTCCCAAAACAAACCCTATATTTCAAAGTTGTAAAACCCTAATTTTTACAACTGTGTGTAGATGTGTGTGTTTCTCTGTATGGGAGGGAACAGTTCGACGTGGATGAACACGGCGGTTCTTGTGACTTGTATAAGAAACTTCCGACGAAACCGTGGTNCCATAATAAAAGTTTTCGACTTTTTGCGTTGAAAGATCTTTTTAGATTTCTTTAGTCTTTATTTGAGAACTCGACATCGTGGGGACCTTGACTAATATTGCTATTAAGGGAACTTTTATTGCATAGAGTAATCTTGAAAATGTGATATTTCATTTATCTCTCTTCAATCCTATAGGAAAGCTGGAACACCAAGACCATNTCTCCGTCGTACCTTTCGCCGTTTGTCTCACGGCGGTTTTCTTCCTCCGTGAAATACCTCCGGCTAGTACCTCCGCAGAGGACAACGAAGAGTCTAAATACTTCGCCGTGTTTAACATCGTCGCTGTTGTTGTTGCTGTGTACCTTCAGTCTTACGATATCTTGGGAATCAAAACCGGAGTTGTCGCTATTGCATTCGCCTCGGTTCTTCTCATCCTCTTAGCTTCTCCTATCGCCGTCCCTTTCCACGCTTATATCCGTAGCAAAGATAAAGATGAACAAGACGTAGAAGGACGAGTCGATGAACCGTTACTGAGATCAGGATCCGAGATTGTAGTGGAGGAAACTCTCGTAGGTGCCGCAGCGGCGGCGGATAACGAGTTGCCACCGTCTCTTAAGCCGTTAAAAGATGAGGAGGAAGAGAATCATGGAAACGTGGTGACGACTGAGAAGAAAAGACCGGTTCTTGGAGAAGAACACACCATCATGGAAGCCATGTTGAGTGTTGACTTTTGGGTTTTGTTTGTGTCCTTCTTGTGTGGAGTAGGTACTGGTTTAGCAGTGATGAACAATATGGGTCAGATCGGGCTTGCGCTTGGTTACACGGATGTTTCCAAGTTTGTCTCCATGATTAGTATTTGGGGATTCTTTGGTCGGATTCTCTCCGGTACCATCTCCGAGCACTTCATCAAGTAAGTAGTCACTTTACTTAAAACACTCTTAGTAGAAAAAAAAAACTGATTTAATAATTGGAAACATAGATCTTGTTAAGTTGTAAACGTGACTTGGAAATTGGAATATTCTCATTTGATCACTTTATCTACACGCATTCAAATGCAAATTTGGGTGGTGTCAGTTTCCTCTGTTTCATCTTTGCTTTGCCGCTAAGGCACATAGAGTATATTACTTTCCTCTTCTGTTACTTAGAACTGAATATTTTTCTCATTCACATGATTTTTCTTATTAAAGCTCTTGACATGTTAGTTCCTCCTGATTGAGAAGTTTCCTTGTGCCCGGGGGGACCATAATAAAAGTTTTCGACTTTTTGCGTTGAAAGATCTTTTTAGATTTTCTTTAGTCTTTATTAGAGAACTCGACATCGTGGGGACC
>NC_025694.1:2579254-2597189 GCF_000633955.1 Camelina sativa
TAAGTTGTAGCGTAACGTGACTTGGAGATTGGAATATTCTCATTTGATCACTTTATCTACACGCATTCAAATGCATATTTGGGTGGTGTCAGTTTCCTCTGTTTCACCTTTGATTTGCCGCTAAGGCACAGAGAGTATATTTATGTTACGTTCCTCTTCTGTTACTTAGAATTGAATATTTCTCCCATTCACATGATTTTTCTTCTTACATGTTAGTTCCTCCTGATTGAGAAGTTTCCTTGTGTCCGGGGGGACCATAATAAAAGTTTTCGACTTTTTGCGTTGAAAGATCTTTTTAGATTTCTTTAGTCTTTATTTGAGAACTCGACATCGTGGGGACCTTGACTAATATTGCTATTAAGGGAACTTTTATTGCATAGAGTAATCTTGAAAATGTGATATTTCATTTATCTCTCTTCAATCCTATAGGAAAGCTGGAACACCAAGACCATTATGGAATGCAGCAGCTCAGATTATCATGGCCGTAGGATATTTACTGATGGCTTTAGCAATGCCCGGTTCACTCTACATCGGTTCAATGGTGGTTGGGGTTTGTTACGGAGTCCGGTTAGCCATAACCGTGCCAACAGCCTCAGAACTCTTCGGTCTCAAATACTATGGACTCATCTACAACATCCTTATACTCAATATGCCTCTAGGATCGTTCCTGTTCTCGGGTCTACTCGCTGGTTTACTCTACGATGCTGAAGCCACACCGACTCCTGGTGGAGGCAACACGTGTGTAGGAGCTCATTGTTTCCGTATGGTCTTCCTTGTAATGGCGTTTGCTTCCATTATTGGGATCGGTCTTGACCTTTTGCTTGCGTATAGAACGAAGGAGATCTATGCCAAGATTCATGCAAGCAAGAAGGCTAAGAAATCTAGTGGTAATCTCCGATGAGAGTTTTAAGCTGAAACCGGATTTGCTTTTGGTTATAATCATTTTTTTTTTTTTGGGAGGGGGATGTTAGTTCTATAGTACGGTGTAAATTTTGTTTTGTGAAAGCTTTTAATGTTCAGTATAATTAGAAGCGGTGATTGTACATTTGTACACTTATGCTTAAGAAGTGTTTGAAGCAGTTGTTTGGTGTAAGTTCAGATAATGGGGATCTATACTTAATGTTGCTCATTTATTGGAGAGTTGCATATTCTCATTCTCATTCCTCTCTTGTAATTATCATGTAAAGATTAAATTGAGCGTTACTATATCTAAAACGTGTTCACATATGTCGCTTTTTTAACTATATGGAAAAATTCCATTTACTCCTTGTAGAGAAACAATGTGAAAAACTAAACCGATTTTGAAGTACAGAATACAAACTTTAAACAAGAATCAGAAACAAATTAAACTCAGATACTATGATTATAGAATCTAAAGTCAATATAGTTGTTTCGACTTACAACATAGTCTACACACTTATAACAACGTCTATGAGCATCACCAATGTAATATATACAGAGAGCTTCATCAAAACGTTGGAGAAGACATAAGTGAACACAGCAAAGAAGAAAACAAAACCTGTGAGGCGACAAAAATGAAGAGTGTTCATACTCTAGATAGTGAAGCTTTGTGTCATATATCAATGAAATCCTCTTGACCCTCTAGATTGGTAAAGCTCCAATCTACTCTTTGCTTCTGGTAATATCTCGTCAATCGTTGGTGATTCCACCAAATGAGCTTGCTTTGTCGACCATTCAAGAACTACGAGAACCTCTTCTTGAGCTAAAGTCTCACTGTCTGGTACATTCAATGCGATATAACAAAGTAGTATCAAAGCCGGGACTTGGACCATTTGTTCTCCAAAGTATACTAATTGAATCAAATGCTTTGCACCTCCTGCTGCTATGATCGCTTTCGAGTGGTTATCACGCAAGAAATTGTCGGTACATGAGAATTTGATAAGCGCTACTGCGGCTTCCATTGAAACCTCTGCTTCTCTTTCGTCAAGAAGCTTTACAAGTGGTGCAATGATCCTTGTCTCTGTTGCACGGAACGTTCTTGAAAGACTACCGATTGATTTGATGCAGGGGATCAAAAGGTCCGGTAGTTCGTTTTGGATCACCTTAAGTAACTGTTCTACTACAGCTTTTGCAGCAGGAGAGGTTGGTTTGAAGGCTGAACGTCTCAGTTCTGGATACTGCTCGGCCACATCTGTGATTTCCATCATTGCCAAAGCCGAATATGACTTGACTTCATCGTCTCCTTTTTCTAACAGAACGGCGAAACAGAGCAATGCTCTTGACTCTGTTATGCTTCTACATATTTGGAGATTCCCTCTTGAGAGTTGCCACAATGCTCTTGCAGCCATTGCCTTCATCTGAGCTTTAGTAGCTGGATCCTCATACTCTCTTCCCTTAATGCTTGTCCCCATTAAAGAAACATGTGTTGGATTGTTCCCTCTCGGATTAGAACCACCCTTGGTATGATAATTCTGGTGCTGTTGATTGCTCTGTTTTACCTGATTCTTGTTAGTACCGGAACCTGAACCTGAACTCGGACCCGAACCCTTCATTGCCAATGTGTTTGTAATTAAGCTATGCATCTGACTCGGTGTTTGATTACTCATAGGATGTGAGATATTGCTTTTGGTTTCATCGTGATCGTTGCTCTCCTTCTTGTCTGATGGGTTCGTATTACTCGCCATGAAAACCGTATGAATCGAAGACAACGTCTGCTTGTTACTCACGATAGCGTATTTGCTATGTTCTTGAACCGTCTCAAAAGCTAAATGACTCACAAGGAAACGAATGATGTTGTTCTGAGCGAAATGGTCTTGACACTTAGGATGATTAGAAGCTAATTCAGAAACAGCCCATGCAACAACGGTTTGAACTTTCATATGACCTTCTTTANTGATCGTTGCTCTCTTTCTTGTCTGATGGGTTCGTATTACTCGCCATGAAAACCGTATGAATCGAAGACAACGTCTGCTTGTTACTCACGATAGCGTATTTGCTATGTTCTTGAACCGTCTCAAAAGCTAAATGGCTCACAAGGAAACGAATGATGTTGTTCTGAGCGAAATGGTCTTGACACTTAGGATGATTAGAAGCTAATTCAGAAACAGCCCATGCAACAACGGTTTGAACTTTCATATGACCTTCTTTAAGAATCTTTGCAAACACTTGACACACACCTGCGTTCACAATCTGTTCAACACTCTCTGGGTCACGTCCTAATAAACCAATGGCTCGAGCCGCGTTCTCTTGACCTTCCATTTTACCTTCTTTAGCAAGCTTCAACAATGGTGGAACCCCACCTTCTTCGATAATGAGCCTCCCGTATCGATCATTGTCACGAGCCAGCGACACGAGCGAAGCCGCTGCATCGGATCGATCCTCGAGAGAGCCTGTGAAGAGAATGGCGACTTGTTCCCAAATCAAACAGAGGATTGGTTCGTTAGCAGCGATCGGAGGGAGTCCTAAATACTCATCGTCACGATCATCTCCTGAAGCAGAGACACGGAGGAGCCAAGAAACGTCTCCGATCGAATTCTCTAACTGCATCGTGATCTTCCTAAACGCAGCCGCGGGGATAATGGTGAAAACGCGTTTCATCAGTCCCGTTGCGCGGCATTTTTCGACGAGGGCTAAGGCTTTGAAGAGGACTTGCTCTGTATCGTCGATGATACGGCGCGTGGGACGTTCGTAGAGATCGTTACTCGCACGCGCCGCTTGACGTAAGAGACCGGCGAGCTTTTCCGTTTTGGCTTTGACCTCTAGACATTCTTGACGGAACGAGTAAGCTTCGTCGGACGCTTTAGTTATCTGATCCGCTAATTGAATAGGTCTTACTAAGATCTGTTTCACAATATCCGCCATGAGAATTGAGAAGACAAAATCAAGAATTAACTCTGTGAACGTTGATGTTGTTTAATGAAGACGATGGTGGCTTTGATCACCGGAGACGACGGTGGAGGGAGGCGGAGAGAGAGAGATAGACACATACACAGAGAGAATATGACATATTGGTGAAACGTTAATTTCTCCGAATTTTACAAGGAAGAAGAAAAGGCTCTGTAAAAATAGACGTTGTATAAATATACAGAAACTGAGTCGGATACTTCAATTAATATAATTATAGCAACATACATCTATTCGAATGATTAATATTTGAGATTGTTGGTGTAGACTATGTATAACGGTCCTCTTCTGAACATTTTACATTTAGACTTATACTAAGTCTAATTTCCGGTTTACTCAATACCAAATCACAATTACAAACTTAACTATGATTTTAGTTATAAACCATACTCTAATATCCAATGCTGACTGAGATGATGAAATAACACAATGTTTAGCCCGAGATCTTATTTAATGTTAGAGCAATAGAAATAATGGTATTGGTGTATGTATGCAGGACAAAATCACCATGAGGTGAGTTTTATTATAGCCTCAAAAATAGTTAACCAAGATCATGTCCATATGTGTCAAGGCATATGGTAGGCCGTAACATAAATGCTAATTTGAAGAGTTTGTTGATGAATGATGACTGATCAATCATGATTCTTGGTACGTTTGGAAGCAAGCTAATTGTGGCAGAACATAACACAATCAAGGACACCAGCTTGTCTCTCTTTAGTAAACCCCCTAAGCATCATGTTTTAATTCTTATAAATTTCTAACAAATTAGGTTAAAGAGTGGTGCAGAAGTATGCTATATACTTCTTTAATTTATCTTGAGGTTATATATTTATATTAACTATCCATTAAAACATTTTATTCTATAAACTAACAATCTAATCGTATGATACAATCGGATTTACAAATTTAAGGTCTTATGAAAGACGAAACTTTTTTAAAGGACACACAAACTTTTTCTAAAGGACGTCGACGAGAATCACACAGACGCATTTGTAAATAATGCAACTTTACAATATACACGCAACACAAAACCAACGAAATATTGGTTCCAAATCCTTGTCAAACTTGGAGACCTATCAAACTTTCCCTTGGATTCTTGCGTGAGTGAGTCCGACGCAAGCATCGACGAAATCATCTTCGATGAAATCAGTGGACAGAATCTGCAACTTATCTCCACATCCCTTGGAAACACACTGAGATATAAAAAGCCTAGCATGTTTTCGGATCCGATCAGTCACCGGTTTAACCCACACAACCGGATTATCTGCTTGCGGCGTAACGGTGTTCTCAACCCGGTAAAAGAATTTTCTAGAAGATATCGATTGCTGCTCGCCTAGATGCTTCAAATTGCTCTGAAATTTCGTCCATGGAAGATCCGTATCAATCCAGTTATCTTTTAGATAATCTGCGTTCCAGAGATGTCCACCACGGCTTGGCTTCGGAGACTCTCTAGGTTTCCAGATGCAAATAACCCTTTTTGGCAAAATCTCTGATACCGGCTTGTTGAACAAGTTATCGTCTTGATGTATCAGGTACTGACCTAACTTGTCCGCCAAGTAAGTCTCGAACTCCGGAGGGTCTTTGTGTCCGAACTCTGTCCTTATCTCTAAGATTATAACCTCCGAGTGAGTCTCCGACAAGAATCTGATGACATCATCGATGACGACATCAACGTCGTATGACGTCAGAATCCCATGGCATATTTGGCGATCCTCTTGCACACGGATGTCGAGGACACGCGTGCCGAGGACGAGCTGCTCGTAGATGGAGAGCGTCTGGCATTCGGCTAAGGGACGAGAGATGAGAGGTATTCCGATATCGTTGGTAGCTGAATCGTGCGTTCCTGGCCACACGATCTTGTTAAGAGTTAGTTTCTCCAACGTTAGACCAGCCATCCAGTTTTTTCGATCGGACGGACGGTAGTCATCGCCAGGGAAATGTGAACCATCGGATTTTTCGAGATCGTTTAGGGTTTTTTCCTCATGAGAGACATCTTTTTGCCGGTCGATCTGGTTAGAGATAAACGAGAGCATTGTTTTGAGAGATCGATGAAGATAAGGAAGAAGAAGAACTTGGTCTTTAAAATATATATTAGGTTGTTTCTTTGTCTTTATCTTTTTTCATTGTTAAAGGTTTAGCAGCTCTTTTTTTTTGTCGAAAAAGGTTTAGCTTTAGCAACCATATGCATCATTAGATTTAAATCTGATTTAAAATTATTAGTTTTTATACTATACATATAACTTTCCGTCGTAGTGTGAACTTTTAATTTTTATAATTTCTTTGATAATTATATATAAGGTAAACTCAACCTAATTTGTTAACTGTAATTATTTTGGATAATGATATAATTATCAAGATAATGATATAAAAATTCAGTTAAATTTCATTAGGTTAATTTTATATTCAAATTTGGTATGATTAAGATATATACAAGAGACTTTAATTATTTCTTTATTGAAAATGTCATTTTCTAATTGTATACCACAAACAGAAAATACGTTTTTACCCTTTTATTAAACGGAAGGATAATTAAAAAAAATTAATAAGTGACAGACGTTTTGAAATATGGGCGAATTTTTACAACACAAAGTCACAAAACACACATGTACCAAATTTCCAGGGGACCAAATCCAACACCTAGTCAAATTTAGTCCATCCCAAATTTGTCCTTTGACCTCTGAAGTGAACCAAATCCGCTTGGTTGGACTATACTTGTCCATTATTACCAATATAACTTCTCCATCCTATAGGTCAAAGACGCATGTACTGAAGTCGTTGTGTCTTTGGTGGACCAGATTCAACCTCCGGACAGTTGTTTTTATGTCCACGCTAATTTTGTCCTTCGCTCTGTTAGTGGACCATATATACTTGGTTGACGATATTTGTCCATCAATAATATAAAACCATTTTCTCCACCCTGTAGGTTTGTTGACGAAGAGACCGATCTTATTGTGCTTTCGGTGGACCAGATTCAACGCTCGACCAGTTTTTGTCCACCACATTTATGTCCGTCAGTCTTTTTAGTTGACCAGATCTGCTTGGTTGTCAACTCTTGTTCGTCAATAGCTTAAAACATGTCCACCCTTCCACGCACATACAAAATTGTTCCACCGACCAATGGACGACCAGCGAAGTCCACTGATAGACAAATGCAGTAGACGAGATCTAAATCTGGTCCATTAAGTAATAGCTAGTTTGACTTACAATTATGGTTTCTTGGATTTCAACACTTTTGTTGGGATCCAACAACTGATCTACAGATCTGAGTAATAGATAACAAAAAGGTAAGCATATCTGAAATTAATGTCCACACAGAGAAAATCAACATGTCTCTTACCATGTCTAGTCCAAAGATAATGTCGTAAAATAAACAAATGGGAAGATTTGCTTGAAATGTGAAAGGACAATAAGTTGAAGACAAGATGAAAATTTCATGAAAAGGTGAAAGATTGTGGAGAGAGATAAACATCCGTAAAAAATGATTTTTGAAAAGAAAAAAAAGTACTTAAAATAATAATAAACTTAAAAATGTAAACTCGTATTTTTATTTTGCTTTTGTGGCAGGCAGGAGAAGGAATAAACAAAAATGGTATTTCTCAAAAAAAGTTATTACTGTACAAGACATAAATAATAAATTCCTATATACAATTTATCGATGACACGTGTGGCAAAAATCCCCGATCAAGATACGTGCAATAATTACAGTTAACATATCGACGCAACTAATGAGTCTTTACCATTCAAAAATATCAAAATGAGTTCAAGACTATGTTGTGGACTAGAATATTTTTGAACCCTACAAAGATCGTCGTCATAAGCTTACAAAGATCTAATGTATATCAAACAAAAAACTCAAAAGGCTAATTAATATGCTCACAAATGTTTGTATCCTGTTGCTACAAGAATAGAGCTTAAGATGGTATCTCTTGTCTCCGTTCTTCTGTGTGATTTATAACGAGTCAAAATTTGGTTCCACTTGAGCAAAACGAAATAACTTAAACTGTCTTCTGTTTCTTTTGTTTGGTCGAGCCATCGCTAGAATCCTTCTTCTGGCCAACGCCGCCACCGTGTCCTCTCTTAGATCCCTGGTTGATTGAAGAAAGCACAAACAACAAGAAAAAATTAGCACAAATACACAGAAAGCAGAGAAAAAGGAGAAATTCAGTTATGTTTTTTACATTGGGGTTGAAGGTTTTGAGTGGGTCGCCGCCTTTTCTGGAACGTTTCTTGTTTTTGTTGTTGCGACCAGCACCTCCACCAGATCTCCTACTGTTACCCATTGCAGCTCCAGCTAGCTTCACCGCCTTGCTTGCCTCTTGTGTCTTTAGGTCCACTAGATACTCCGGGATGTCCTTTAAATGTGGTGCAGGTGCAGTCTTACTCAAAGGCTTGTCATGTCTCAACAGATCTAAGTCTCTTGGATTAGCTTCAAAGTGAGCTTTTAACCTGAAGAAAGAAATAGCGAAATTAAGAAGATGAAAAAAAACTCAGAATAAACAACACACACATTAAGAACTGTTATCGAACAGTAATGTTCTTGCTTACTTTTCGGAGTTGATTATCTCATTCCTCAAATCCTGAGCTCGAGACTCTCGAACCGAAATCTTTGTAACACTTTTTGCCACATCCTGCAAAGACAATTTAACTTTCACTACTTCACTTAATTAAGAAGTAAGCATCTTACTACAGTGACTACTCACCTCAGCTCTATATCTAAGAGACTCAACAGCATTTTCGGTCAACAAAGGAAAGGGTGTGATAATATCACTATCTTTGTTCTTGTCGTTTGCTAAGAAGGACTTTATATCTTCAAACCCTTCCATCTCATCAGGAGAAACCTGTGGCAAACAAAGCAGATCATTAGACTTGCAAAAAAGGGTTCACGCCAATAAAACGGTATTATTAGATGAGAAACTAACAAGAGAAACAGAAGAACCGCTGCTATATGCTCTCCCTGTACGCCCAATTCTATGAATGTATCCAGTAACACTTTGAGGCATATCAAAGTTTATGACCTGTGCATAAAAAAAGGTTTAAGGAAAGGTTAAAAATCTACAGCAAAGAAAACATGGAACTTTTTTTTTCAGTCCCAAACAGCAAAGAGTACAAAAAATAAAGAAAAGAAAATCCCCTTGGCCAAAGTCACGTAGCATACCGTGTGAACTTTTTTGAAATCAATTCCCCTAACTACACTGAACTCAGCATCCAGCTTTGGTTTGCGACGCTTCTTGCTTTTATTGTTCTCCTCGTTATCCTCACCTTTAGGCCCTTCCTTTTCTTTTTTAGTCTGGCTGTTATCATCGGTCGCAATCAAGTAATCAAAAAGACCTGCATTGAATTGCTGTACAAACATACAGTGATTAAATTATGAAACAAAGCTGCTGCCAAAAAAAACTTAATCTAGGTGTGTGACTGTGATGTACCTCAAGGATATGAAGCCGAGAATTCTGAGGCAACTCCCCATTTAGAATTGCAGACTTGATTCCAAACTGGCGGAAACAAAAAAAAATTAGTTCAATATTATAATGACAGGTACAGTGTTGCAAACCAAAAATGCTCAAATAGGTGACCAAAACTTACCTTTTCCAAGAATAATTTCAACTTGAAACCCATGTCAATCGTATTGATGAATATCAGAACTTTTTCCTGAACGACCTCTAGCTTCAAGAGAGCAAGAATGTGAAGCAGTTTATCCTGAGCACTGCAAGAAATCTAAGACAAGATAACACACTTATCATCACTAATCAGACCTACAACTGTGAAGTTATAAACCAAACATCATGCAAAAATGGTTTAAACAAATCTAAGAGAGCGACTCATACCCAAAACTGCTGAACATTACTCGGGACGGGCTCCTCCTTGTCCTTATCTTCTGTCAAGGTCAAAACGATTGGGTTGTGCAGAATCAATTTCTTCAACTTTTCGACATCAGAACTAAGATTTAGCAAAGATATTATTCAGTCAACCATTCAAGCCAAACTTGGGAGAAAAAATATGAGTTTAAATAGAATCATTATCAACCATATATGTCTTACCTTGTGGTAGCCGACATAAGAAGACATTGGCAACGCCTGGGAATTATTGAAGTTACCGACCTTAGATTATCTTCATATCCATATGACAACAAAAGATCTGCCTGATAACAGAATTATATCAACATCTCCTCAAAGAGAGGAATATAAAGGAGAACATAATAGATAATAAACCCTATAGAAGTACTTCAAAGCTTAAAACCAAAGTGGCTTATATACACAGTATATATTTCCAAGAATATCACAACATCATGCTACTTCCAGTTAATAAAGTGATTACTTGAATATCTAGTGCGTCTGCAAAACAACCTCTAACAAAGCCACTATTTTAATTGAAATACATAAATCATACCTCATCAAGAACCAGAATTTCAAGTGATTCACTGACAGCAGCGGGCTCTAAAACTCCAGCAGCAAAACATTTCGGAATACAAGCAGGTGTGGAGACAAGAATCTCAGGCAGTCCAGCCAATGCATTACGCTGCAAAAGAAAACAATTAAAACAAATATAGAAAAATCGATGAAATGCTTTTCAAGATGAGAAAAGCAACAACTAACCATATCAGATGCGGTCATGCTACTAGTCAACTGCACTGCTTTCAGCTGAACCCTACACAACTCGATAAGCGAAGAAACCTCTGAGTAGACCTGTATTTCCCCAAGTCAAACCAACATGTCAGATGGCTAATTGATATCTTTGGAAGTATAGGAAAAAAAACATGAAAACAATCTTCCAAAAACAAACCTGCTGGCATAACTCTCGAGATGGAACAAGAATAAACGCAGAAGGAGCAAGCTTCTTCTTACTCCCGGAATCTGCTGAGAATAGCTTCTGGAGCAATGGCAAAAGGTAAGCCAAAGTCTTACCTGAGCCCGTCTTTGCCCTAGCAACTATATCTTTTCCTTCCTAGAAGAAGAACAACAGGGACAATCAAAATCAGTACCACGAAACAAAAACCATCAAAATTTACAAAAGAGGTTGAGACTTTATTGTATTTATATTTACCAGAATGTAAGGAATGGCTGATTGCTGAATAAGAGTGGGTTTCTCTATACCCTTTTTAGTTAGGGCACGAATTAGACGAGAATCAAGCCCTAGCTCTTCGAAACTATTATCTACATCTTCTTCTACTTTTTCTTCTTCTTCTTCTTCTTCTTCTTCTTCTTCTCCGACGTTTCTCTGTTTTTCTACTTCCTCTGCTTCCATAACCTCGTCCATCACTTCTGGGTTCACATCCTCCACAGGTTTCACCTTCGTCTTACTCATGGTTTCAGAAGAGAGGCTCAAAAGTCCGAGTTAAGAAGATCGAACACAAACCTTATAGAAATGTAAAAGACTTCACTTTAGGTCTTGAGAGGAAAATAAATATTCGGAAGAAGCTTACCTAGGAGGAGGAGGCGCGGAGCTTGAAAGCGGCGGAGAGGAGCTACAAGAAGAAAAAGGGTTTTTGGGCTTTTTGTAGTGGGCTTTTATTAAATGGGCTTTGTTATTTTCGAAATACACCTGTTATTTAGTTTTATTTTCTTTCTTCTACTTTGTTTTTAATATAATAAAAATAATTACACAGTTGATGATGAGGATGGTGATGAAGAGAGATGCGTGTTCGGTGGAAGCTCTCAGAAAGAACCGATTTGTATAAAATGTTTGCTTCGTCTCTATTTGTTGAGCTTTGACTTGGGAGTTATCAACTTCGCCACGATCCCAATCGTGTAATACGAAATCAACCGACTTTTTTTGTCAATTGAGAAATGGGTTCACTGAGCAAGGACGGAGAGATGGAGCAGATCCGAGACGAGGAGTTTACGGAGGCTATATTGTACGTTAATGGCGTTCGTAGAGTCTTGCCTGATGGATTAGCTCATATGACGCTTCTTGAATATCTCAGAGGTGCGTATGAATGACTGATCCTAGTGTTGTTGGGGATGATTCAAAGTACTCAAACAAGTTCAATTTTTTTTTTTCAAATCTATTTATGATTGAAACAGAATCAGTATCAGAGACTATTCCTACAGTATTATGTTAAAGAAAAAAAGAAGATTCCTTTAAGTATGTATCACTTAGCTGAGTTGTAAATCCCAGTTTTTTACAAATCCAGATTATGTTTAATTGATTTACTAGGTCCCTTTATGTCTCTTAGTTCCAAAAAGGAAAAAGTAAGTGATTTGAGGGAGTATGCATATAGTAGTAACATTATGTTCCAAGAGCGAAATTCTAACTTCAAAAATGCGTTTCTTGTTTCCTTTAGATTTAGGACTGACCGGGACAAAGCTGGGATGCGGTGAAGGTGGTTGTGGGGCTTGCACGGTGATGGTGTCTTGTTTTGACACCAATTCAAAGACTTGTGTGTACGTATCTTTATCTTCTCCTCTGATATGTTGCCTCTGCTTTTCTATAAGTATGCACCTTCATATTGATTATTTCTCTGTTTATGCGGGAAATGTTATTGCAGACATTATGCTGTGAACGCATGCTTAGCACCTCTCTATTCTGTAGAAGGAATGCATGTAATATCCATTGAGGGAGTTGGGCATCGCAAACTTGGCTTGCACCCAGTCCAAGTAAGTTTTACTTCTTTCAAGTTGTTCTAGTTCTTCTTATTTCTGGAGATTCTTTGTCACTTTAGTGATGATCTTAATTCTTGCAGGAGTCTTTGGCATCCTCTCATGGTTCCCAATGTGGGTTTTGTACTCCTGGGTTTATCATGTCGATGTATGCGTTACTGAGGTCGAGTAAAAGCTCACCTTTTGAGGAGGAGATTGAAGAATGTCTTGCTGGAAATCTTTGTCGTTGTACTGGTTATCGACCCATCGTTGATGCTTTTCGGGTTTTTGCAAAATCCAATGATGCTCTGTACACTGGTGTGTCTTCGCTTAGCCTTCAAGACGGTTCAAGTATTTGCCCTTCTACTGGCAAACCTTGTTCTTGTGGATCAAAAACAACAAATGGAGAGGCCAATTGTAATGGAGATAAATTTCAGTCCATATCTTATAGTGACATAGACGGAGCTAAGTATACCGAAAAGGAGCTTATCTTTCCCCCTCAACTTTTGCTGAGGAAGTTAGTTCCTTTAAAATTAAGGGGAAATGGGGGGATTGCCTGGTACAGACCCGTAACTCTTCAGAACTTGCTTGAGCTAAAAGCAAGTTATCCTGATGCAAAACTACTGGTAGGTAATACGGAGGTGGGAATTGAAATGAGACTGAAGAGGTTGCAGTATCAGGTGTTAATATCTGTTGCTCAAGTCCCCGAACTCAATGCATTGAATGTCAATGACAATGGGGTAGAGGTTGGTTCAGCTTTGAGACTTTCTGAACTCCTGAGGTTATTCAGGAAGGTAGTAAAGGAGCGTCCTGCACATGAAACTTCAGCATGCAAGGCTTTTATTGAACAGCTGAAGTGGTTTGCTGGGACACAAATAAGAAATGTAGCTTGCATTGGTGGAAACATTTGTACAGCTAGTCCAATATCTGATTTAAATCCTCTTGGATGGCTTCTAGAGCAGAGTTTCGGGTAATCAACTGCATTGGAGATGTTAGATCGATACCTGCAAAAAATTTCTTCCTTGGTTATCGTAAAGTGGATATGGGAAGCAACGAGATCTTGTTGTCGGTATTCCTTCCATGGACAAGGCCCTTAGAGTATGTGAAAGAATTTAAGCAGGCTCATCGCAGGGATGATGATATAGCTATTGTCAATGGTGGAATGCGTGTGTTTCTCGAACAGAAGGGTCAACAATTATTTGTTTCTGATGCTTCAATTGCTTATGGTGGTGTGGCTCCTCTTTCGTTGTGTGCGAGAAAGACTGAAGAATTTTTAATCGGAAAGAATTGGAATAAAGATCTTCTGCAAGATACGCTTGAGGTCATACAGAAAGATGTCTTGATTAAGGAAGATGCTCCTGGAGGAATGGTGGAATTTCGGAAATCTCTTACCCTAAGCTTCTTCTTTAAATTTTTCTTATGGGTTTCTCATCATGTACATAACGTAAATCCCACGATAGAGACCTTCCCACCCTCCCATATGTCAGCTGTGCAACCTGTTTCTCGGTTATCTAGAATTGGAAAACAAGACTATGAGACAGTATTGCAGGGGTCATCTGTTGGCTCGTCAGAGGTCCATCTTTCAGCGAGAATGCAGGTAAGCTGATCTATTTACTGCACCCAAACTGTTTATTGATGTTTGTGGTAAGACTAAGATGGAGATGATGCTTGACTGTGATAGTTGATAGTTGATAGTTGAGAACCTCTGGCTAATCAAAGTCTCTTTTGGTGTAAGCTGAATAGTGACTAGTTTACTAGTTTATCTCAACATTCTTATTATTTCATGTAGGTCACAGGGGAAGCAGAATATACTGATGATACACCAGTACCTCCTAATACCTTACATGCCGCCTTTGTGCTTAGCAAAGTGCCACATGCCCGCATCCTTTCAATTGATGATTCGGCAGCCAAATCTTCACCTGGTTTTGTTGGTCTGTTTCTTGCCAAAGATATTCCCGGGGATAATATGATTGGAGCAATTGTTGCCGACGAAGAATTATTTGCTACCGATGTGGTCACATGTGTGGGACAAGTAAGAATATTTGAAACCTAAAGTTTTATATTTTTCTTTAGCTCTACCATATAGCTTCTCTGTCTTAGTAGAAGTATCACACGCAAAACGGTTTGTGCTTCTTATCACCAGAAAGTGAACGAGCAAGGTTTTTTTTTATCTAAAAAAAAGTAAATATAGATTCAGTGACTTTGTCAGATATATTTATATCTTTAGCTCCCAATTATTTCATTAAATTGACGTTGGTATCTCAGGTCATTGGTGTGGTTGTCGCGGATACACATGAAAATGCAAAAGATGCAGCAGGAAAAGTTGACGTTAGTTATGAGGAACTGCCAGCAATATTATCAATCAAGGAGGCTATTAATGCTAAAAGTTTCCATCCGAACACAGAGAAAAGGCTAAGTAAAGGGGATGTCGAGCTGTGCTTTCAATCTGGTCTGTGTGACAGGATAATAGAGGGAGAGGTTCAAATGGGTGGTCAGGAACACTTCTACTTGGAGCCTAATGGTAGTTTGGTTTGGACAATAGATGGAGGCAACGAAGTTCATATGATTTCATCCACACAGGTACGCATATTATTAGTGTACTGCCATATACTTGACTGAGTGAAATTTTCTTTGATTCATGCTTTGTACGTCCAGTACATGACCATCAGCTCCCTGTAAGAGAGAACCATTAGATATTACATGATAATGTTGTCTCTTCTTAAGAAAATGGTTGTGATTTATATGCAGGCTCCTCAAAAGCACCAGAAATATGTGTCTCATGTTCTTGGTCTTCCAATGTCTAAAGTGGTATGCAAAACGAAACGAATTGGCGGTGGTTTTGGTGGTAAAGAAACAAGATCAGCTTTCATTGCTGCTGCAGCTTCTGTTCCTTCCTACCTATTGAATCGACCTGTGAAACTCATACTGGACAGAGATGTGGACATGATGATAACTGGTCATCGTCATAGTTTCCTTGGAAAGTACAAGGTATTTCCAGTTTTTCCCCAAAATTTAAGGCAGTGGACTCCACTAGTAAGCTGACAATGAAATGGAAAGGAGTGAAAACAGTTGAAAGTAGAAGAAACAGTATTTATGGATTGTTAGACAAACTAAAGATTTCCATTATATTGTGTTCTGCTATCCTACAGGTTGGATTTACGAACGAAGGAAAAATATTGGCGTTGGACCTTGAAATCTACAACAATGGTGGCAACTCTTTGGATCTCTCCCTTTCCATTCTTGAGCGTGCCATGTTTCACTCGGATAATGTTTATGAGATCCCGCATGTGAGGATCATAGGGAGTGTTTGCTTTACAAATTTTCCCAGCAACACTGCTTTCCGAGGGTTTGGAGGTCCCCAAGGTATGCTTATAACTGAAAACTGGATTCAGAGAATCGCAGCTGAGCTTGATAAAAGCCCTGAAGAAATCAAAGTGAGTTGAAAATTTCGAAACATCTTCATCTCCTGAAAGCTTGTAGGAATTTTTCCTCCTTATGTCAGTTGTATTCTTAAATGTTTTCTGGTGTATTTACTTTACTTTAGGAGATGAACTTTCAAGTGGAAGGATCGATCACACATTACTCTCAGTCTCTTGAGCACTGCACATTGCATCAGCTCTGGAAAGAGCTGAAAGCATCCTGCAACTTCTTAAAGGCTCGTCAAGAAGCTGACGAGTTTAATAGTCAGAATCGGTGGAAAAAGCGTGGTGTAGCTATGGTTCCCACAAAATTTGGCATATCATTTACCACAAAGTTCATGAATCAGGTAATCGTTGTCTGAAAGTGGAATCCTTTTTCTTTCAAATTTAGCCATTTGTTTAGGAACTGAAAACAATAAGATAAAATGAGCCATGGAAATTTCACCATTGCACTACCATTTCTGGCAAGGCTAGAATCTGGACTTTGAGATACTTACCCANGAAAGGAGTGAAAACAGTTGAAAGTAGAAGAAACAGTATTTATGGATTGCAAACTAAAGAATTCCATTTAATTGTGTTCTGCTATCTTACAGGTTGGATTTACGAACGAAGGAAAAATATTGGCGTTGGACCTTGAAATATACAACAATGGTGGCAACTCTTTGGATCTTTCCCTTTCCATTCTTGAACGTGCCATGTTTCACTCGGATAATGTTTATGAGATCCCGCATGTGAGGATCACAGGGAGTGTTTGCTTTACAAATTTTCCCAGCAACACTGCTTTCCGAGGGTTTGGAGGTCCCCAAGGTATGCTTATAACTGAAAACTGGATTCAGAGAATCGCATCTGAGCTTGATAAAAGCCCTGAAGAAATCAAAGTGAGTTGAAAATTTTCGAAACATCTTCATCTCCTGAAAGCTTGTAGGAATTTGTCCTCCTTTTGTCAGTTGTATTCTTAAATGTTTTCTGGTGTATTTACTTTACTTTAGGAGAAGAACTTTCAAGTGGAAGGATCGATCACACATTACTCTCAGTCTCTTGAGCACTGCACATTGCATCAGCTCTGGAAAGAGCTGAAAGCATCCTGCAACTTCTTAAAGGCTCGTCAAGAAGCTGACGAGTTTAATAGTCAGAATCGGTGGAAAAAGCGTGGTGTAGCTATGGTTCCCACAAAATTTGGCATATCATTTACCACAAAGTTCATGAATCAGGTAATCCTTGTCTGAAAGTGGATCCCTTTTTTTCAAATTTAGTCATTTGTTTAGGAACTGAAAACGATAAGATACCATTGCACTACCATTGCTGGCAAAGCTAGAATCTGGACTTTGAGATACTTACCCATTATGTGTCTATGTAGGCTGGGGCTCTCGTTCATGTTTACACGGACGGGACGGTTTTGGTGACTCATGGAGGTGTGGAGATGGGTCAAGGATTGCATACAAAGGTCGCTCAAGTTGCTGCATCTGCCTTTAACATCCCACTTAGTTCAGTTTTCGTGTCAGAGACAAGCACTGACAAGGTACAAGCAGCGTAGTTTAGGCGGAGACATAATTGGACAAAACTGTTCTTACTATCTTAACGTTTTGATTGTCTCGTTATAGGTTCCAAATGCCTCACCAACTGCTGCTTCAGCGAGCTCCGATATGTATGGTGCTGCAGTATTAGACGCTTGTGAGCAGATTATAGCAAGAATGGAGCCTGTTGCATCTAAGCACAATTTCAACACATTCGCTGAGGTATTCTTTCTCTCTTGCAATTTTGATATAAACTCAGAACAGCTTGATGCCAATATTGATATAAAACTGTCCTTTCTTCTGAGTGTATGTAGCTAGTAAGTGCCTGCTACTTTCAACGGATAGACCTATCAGCTCATGGTTTTCACATTGTTCCTGATGTTGGATTTGACTGGATATCTGGAAAAGGGAACGCATTTAGATATTACACATATGGAGCTGCCTTTGCTGAAGTTGAGATAGATACTTTAACTGGTGATTTTCACACAAGAGCAGCTGATATAATGTTGGACCTCGGATTTTCTCTTAACCCAGCTATTGATGTTGGACAAGTGCGTGTTCTTCT
>NC_025694.1:2598818-2609766 GCF_000633955.1 Camelina sativa
CAATCTTTTAAAAGAATAGTGTTGTATCTGAAATCATTATTTACAGATAGAAGGAGCGTTTGTACAAGGACTGGGTTGGGTAGCTTTAGAAGAACTCAAATGGGGAGATGCAGCTCATAAATGGATCAAACCAGGAAGTTTACTCACTTGCGGACCCGGAAACTACAAAATACCTTCTATTAACGACATGCCATTCAACCTCAATGTTTCTCTTCTCAAGGTAAGCAACTATAAGAAGAAGCTTTATATTGGTAGCGACACATGTGAAGCTGAACCTAAGATTTACTCCATTAACTCAGGGGAATCCGAATATAAAGGCAATACATTCATCTAAAGCAGTGGGTGAGCCACCGTTCTTTCTTGCATCATCTGTTTTCTTTGCAATAAAGGAAGCGATTAAAGCGGCTAGAGCCGAGGTGGGTCTTACCGACTGGTTCCCTCTGGAGAGTCCAGCGACGCCAGAGCGTATTAGGATGGCTTGTTTGGACGAGTTTTCAGCCCCTTTTGTAAGTTCAGATTTCTCCCCCAAGCTTAGTGTTTGAACTTTGTAACTTTTAAGATTCATCAAAGGGGAAAAGAACGATCATTTTATTGTGAGAAAGTCATATCTGTAAATTATTTCCTTTCCACAAAGAAATGTAACATAACACAGATACATTTTACCAATACAAAGAAAGAAAATAATTACCAAAGATATGTTTCCAAATCAACAACTTTGTTGTCTACAAGAGCCTACCTGTGGGTGGCTTCCTGATCAAAGTTGCTTGTTCGAAGCCATAAGCAATCTCAATGAGCTTTGGCTCTGAGAATCTCAATCCTCCAAAGTTAATCCCAAATGGAACTGCTTCACTATCATACCCTGCAGGGACATTGATTCCTGGATACCCTCCAATGGCGAGGACAGAGCTCAATGTTGAACCAAGCGCCACTATTGCATCTAACTTCTGCTCTTTCATTAACTTTTCCATTCCATTAGTGGCTTCTGCTGCAATGAACACATCTTGTCCCCATTCTTTCACTTTTTCCTGTGTTTTTTCTTCAAAGAAGTAAGAAAATTTCATGTACATATAGCTTTTGTGAAACAAACGATTACATTTAAGATTCAGAGCTGGGGTAATGTTTATCTAACAAACAAGTTGATAGAAATAAAAGGAAAGATGAAGAAGTAACCGAAAGCAAGCCACCATTCTTCATAAGATCAAGGTCTCCATACCATATCAGCAACTGGTATGACTACAACTGCCTTTAAGCTTCGAACTTGGGTGGCTTCCTAATGAGAGTTGCTTTTTCGAAGCCATAAGCAATCTCAATGAGCTTTGGCTCTGAGAATCTCAATCCTCCAAAGCTAATCCCAAATGGAACTCCGTCACTATCATACCCTGCAGGGACATTGATTCCTGGATAGCCTCCAATGGCGAGGACAGAGCTCAACGTTGAACCAACCTCCACTATTGCATCTAAATATTTTTCTTTCATTAGCTGCTCGATTCCATTGCTCGAAAGTTCTTCCAAGTTCTGCAACGCTTCTTTCTCTTTCTCACCAATTCCATTAGTGGCTTCTGCTGCAAGGAGTAGCTCTTGTCCCCATTCTTTCACCATTTCCTTTTTATTTTCGATTCAATGATCACACTAATTCAGATACTGAAAAGGTCAAATTTCTTTTTAAAGATTAGTACTTACTTGTTCAGCAAAGTTCTCGTTGTAGGCAATAACATCTGCTAAGGACCGGACTGGTGATTCGACAAGCTCTTTGAGATATGCATTGAGGGACATCTTGAACTCAGCCAAAAGTGCCATTTTTTCACCGCTCTCAGTCCAATCCCTAATCACTTCGATGTTTGGTATTGATAGATTGTCAATTACTATCGCACCTTCTCGTCTTCACCGAAGAAAAAGCAAATGATGTTTAGGTCGATATGATTGAATGACAATGTAATCGATATCACCAAACTTAAAACATGTTTTACCTTAATGTTTCGATGTGATTCTCAAGATAAGGATGCTGCCTTACAATCCCTAATCTCTTACCCTTGAGGCCACTAGTTGTCAGAAACTGCTTGTAACCGCCTTGGGGTATGAACTCGGACGCGGTCTTTGTGGTTTCGTCTAAGGGATCATAACCCACAATAGCATCAAGGAGATGAACAGCATCTGAAACCGTCCTACATATCGGCCTAACATTGCAAACACACAATAAAAAGAAAGAACGAAACTAAGGCACAATGGTATGAAAAATCAATAGAAGTAGACTAGTAATGGTGTGTGCTCTCAGTCTCACCCAACAGTGTCCTGTCTCGAGGAGAGAGGAACCACCCCGGCTCGGCTCGTGAGCCCAACGCTCGGTTTTATCCCGACCACCGAGTTAAGACTCGCAGGACAGAGAATGGAACCATTAGTTTCAGTCCCAATTGACACAGCCACAAGATTAGCCGCCACTGATATAGCTGATCCACTACTTGATCCACACGGAGTCGCTGCTAAAACGTACGGATTCTGCAGCATTCAAACATACCACTTCTTGAGTCTTAAGTTACAAAAAGCTTTAAACTTTTTGGTAAGATTTTGATCCAGTTAGAGCAATGAATATGAAGGAATGAAAAAACTGACCTTTCCTTGCAGGCCACGAGCGCTCCAACCACTTGGGATTGAATCAGATCGGAAATGAGCCCATTCGCTTAAACTGGCTTTGCCCAAGATCACAGCACCAGATTCTCTCAGTCTCTTGACAACACCAGCGTCTCGTGGCACAACTGAACCAAGCAAAGCCAACGAACCAGCCGTGGTGTTAAGCTTGTCCTTGGTAGAGATGGAATCCTTGAGGAGAATCGGAACACCGTGCAAGATAGGAAGCTCGGTGGTGACGTCGTCTCTAAGCTCACGTTCTCTGTCTAGGATCTCTGCTTGGGTCAACGCATCTGGATTCGTCTCGATGACTGCGTTGACTACCGGATTGAGTCTCGAGATTTCTTCTAGATACAACTCCACGAGCTGCTTTGATGTCAGTCTTTTCTCATTGAAAGCAAGTCTAATGTCTTCAATGGTAGCTTCTTCGATCGAGAATGTTGAGTTGAGCATCATGTATGTGGTGTGGAGAATAGAAATTGTCAACGGCAAATCGCTTAATTGTGTCATTCTCACAGATCCATGTTTGACTCTAAAGTTGTGATTTTTTTTTTTTGTTTGGTTTGGTAGAGAGATAACAATATTTAAAAAGCTTGTAATTTTATTCAAGGTAGTCAAAACCCTACACAAAGGGTTTTTACAAACTGGAAACAATCCCAAATCAGAAAAACACTCAAACCCCTAGATAAACTAGAGAGGAAGGAAGTAGAAACAACAAAACCAAAAGCAAAAGACACCATTATTCATTAAAAAAAAAAAAAAAAAAGATCAAGGTCTCTCTCTCTTACACACACTCTCAGATCTAAAGCTGACCACAATTCTCAACAACCACACGCTTCGATGTCCTTCCGGAATCAGATCCAACCTTTTCAATCGCCCTCACCACATCCAAACCTTCAACGACTTGACCAAACACAACGTGCTTCCCATCTAGCCACGAGGTCTTCTCAGTACAGATGAAGAACTGAGATCCGTTAGTGTTGGGACCAGAGTTAGCCATGGAGAGAATACCAGGCCCGGTATGCCTCTTGACAAAGTTCTCGTCTTTGAACTTAGCTCCGTAGATCGATTCACCACCGGTTCCATTCCCGGCGGTGAAATCACCTCCTTGGCACATGAACCCAGGAATCACACGGTGAAAGCTTGAACCTTTGTAGTGAAGTGGCTTGCCCATCTTCCCGACTCCTTTCTCGCCGGTGCAGAGAGCTCTGAAATTCTCCGCCGTGTCTGGGGTAGTGTCAGCGAAAAGCTCCATCACGATACGACCGGCGGATGCACCGCCTAGACTCATGTCGAAGAAAACTTTAGGGTTCGGCATTTTTCTTTTTTTTTTTTTAGGGGAGAGATTTGAAAGATTGAGAGAAGAAATCGAAGAATTGAAGATTGGGTTTGTGAATTGAAAGATGTTGAAATTAGGGTTCTTATAGAGAGGGGATTTAGTTTTTTAAAGCGGTGAATCTGAAAAAGGAAATTATATTAATGGCCGTCGATTGAAGACACGTGTAGGGTTTGAAGATTAACCGTGGTTAAATCGAATCTGACTAGGGTTTAAGTCGCGTGGATCCGAGGCTCCCTCATAATTATTACTATTTTAGATGGACCGACCACATTACGGCGTTGAAGTTTAGGTGTGGGCCGAAAGCAAAAAGCCCATTATCTTATTTTATTGGCTACTTCTATTTTTTCTTTTTCTTTTCTTTTGGGTTGCCACACTCGTTCTTCGATTCTATTGACCATTCATGTTGGTTGGTGGTGATTATCTATCAGCACGTGAACACTTGTGTACGATACTACGAATGGATATTTACTAGATTCACGATCTTATTATCATCGAATGATCGAAACAATATGAATGAATGATCTTACTTATGACTTACATGGCTACATTGGACGTCAACGTTTTATGATGAGGATAAGTAATCATGAGCTGAAAGTGATTATTTTGAGACTATGTTTACGTGGATATGAGACTGATTATGCCTTGGTGGGATTATTTAGGTGAGGTTTTCACTGTTTTGAACTAGATTAGGCCACTTTGTATTGTTTGCCAAAGTGATTATTTTGAGATTATGTTTCAAGTCACATCATTGTGTGAAAATGCAAACCGAATAAAACTACCTTCGTACAATATGCATCATCAATTCTTAAGTGATTCTTATTCATATAAGGTTTTTTTAGACCCCAAGCGACTCCTAACTATGGTCTACATACGGCCGGAATCTATCCTCCACTCCACAATTTTCATCATATTTTATCCACTATTTACATATAATCACACAATTTGTCTACACTAGAATAATCGTACAAAAGAAGTACTATTATATCTCCAAAATCCATAAGTTAAATAAAATCAAAGCATCATCGTAAAAGAGACTTTTGGAGTTGTCCAGTAGACAATATCATTGTTTATCTTTTTTTCTTTTTATAATAATCATATTATGATCTATCCAGTAATATTCGTTCTCCAACGTTAGCAACGACCACCGATACGACCTTTTCCCTTGTCATTATCAACAAACAACAATGATTAAAAAAATTCTAATTTCAAATGCTAACAAACTTACCAAAACTACTAAAATTTAAAGTTCAAAAAAAAAAACAAACAAAATGCAGCAGGGATGCGCAGGGCACGAGATCCACTGCCATCGTACACGTGGACAACCAAACATCTAACTCACTGCAAAGATACTCCTACACGTCACTCATTAATTTAACTTGTAAGTATATAGTAAGTAAATCTCAAAAAACCATATAGAGTAATTTAGTATTTATCTTTTTGATTAACAAAAAAAAAAAAAAAAATGGATACAAATAAAATTATCGAAAAAGCAAACAAACCTCCGTGCAATCATATAATATGCATGGCCTTAAAGGGTTTACTTCACCTTCCCCTCCGATCGCTAGAGTTACTGTGCTCTTCCTCAATCTTCCCGTCACAGTCACATCTCATCCGTACACGTGAACCCACATCCTCCTTTAAGCTCAACAGCTGATTCGTCTTACCTTTGGCCGTTTCGGCTCTCTCTCTCTCTTTTCTCGCTCAATCACTTTGTATATATCATCGGACTCATCAGAGTGATAATTCTCGCTTCTCTCAGTTTCAAGATTTATACAAAGGAGATAGAGAGAGAACGAAACGAAGCTTTGTTGCGATTAACAAGGTTCGTGATCTCTCTACGCGTGTGTTGCTCTGGTTACGAAAACATTTACGGTTGATCAAGTTTGTTTTTCCCCCCCTGCTTCGTTTTTTTTGCTGGATCTCTCCGAGCGAGAGTTTATTGTTATCGATCTCTTCTGTGCGTGATGTCGCAAATCTCTTCGGGATTGTTTTCTTGTTCTTTGATATTATTTGGATTCCCGACGTTTCCATGATTTATATCGTTCAATTGCTGTTGTTTTGGTTTGTGATTGATCCCGTTGTATAGAACAGTCGTTTCAACTAAAGATGCCGAATCCAGTTTGTATACTCACGTTTTGATCATGGCATTGTTGTGGTGTTGTTTCCTTCAATTTCTGAATGTATTCACTGTTCTGTTATTGCGAGCTAAATGGATCTGATCGGTTTATGTGAATGCAGGGCATGATCGTTGGACTTGTAATTGGCTAATATTTTTGAATCAGTCTGGAGCAATGTCGTCTTTTAATATCAGTGTAGATGCGAATCATCAGAATGGGAAGGCCAAGAATGCTGCAGATTCTTCGTTTACAGTGGAAGATATTGATGACTTCGATTTCTCCAAGTTGCTAGAGAAGCCAAGGCCGTTGAATATTGATAGACTGAGGTCACTTGATGAAAGGTCTCTTACTGAATTAGCTGGTTCACCACAACTTAGAAACGCAGATATTAATGCTCCTCGGGTCCATGATCATGCGGATTATGTGATTTCGCCTAGCGTTGGTGGTAGGAGGTCTGGATTCAATACTCCTAGGTCACTCCCTGGATTTGAGTCTCATCCGATGGTTGGTGAGGCCTGGGATGCTTTGAGGCGCTCTATGGTTTACTTTCGTGGTCAACCTGTTGGGACTATTGCTGCTGTGGATAATTCTGAAGAAAAACTCAACTATGATCAGGTGAAGAAAGAATCTTCTAATTGTCATGTTTCTTTTATGTTGGTTGATCTGGTTATGTTGCTGACTTTATCTTTTTTTTAGGTGTTCGTGAGAGATTTTGTACCAAGTGCTTTAGCGTTCCTGATGAATGGAGAGCCAGATATTGTAAAAAACTTCATTTTAAAGACTCTTCGTCTTCAATCATGGGAGAAAAAGATTGATAGATTCCAGCTTGGTGAAGGAGTTATGCCTGCTAGCTTCAAAGTTTTCCATGATCCTGTTAGAAACCACGAAACACTAATAGCTGATTTTGGCGAGAGTGCAATTGGAAGGGTCGCGCCAGTTGATTCTGGGTTTTGGTGGATTATACTGCTCAGAGCATACACAAAATCTACAGGAGACTCTTCCCTTGCTGACATGCCTGAATGCCAGAAGGGTATACGGCTGATACTGAGCCTGTGTCTGTCTGAGGGATTTGATACCTTTCCAACTCTCTTATGCGCAGATGGTTGCAGTATGATTGATCGTAGGATGGTGAGCAGCAAATTTTCTTTATATAGTTATTTCTAGTGATTCTTTCTAAGAGGATACAGTTTTGAGCTAGCTGTTTCATCAGCTTTCCATTTTTCTAATATTGTGTTCTCTGTTTTATAGGGAGTTTATGGTTACCCTATAGAGATTCAAGCCCTCTTCTTTATGGCCTTAAGATGTGCATTGCTCCTGCTTAAACATGACGGAGAAGGTAAGGAAATGGTGGAACAGATAGTTAAGCGACTTCATGCATTGAGCTACCACATGAGGAGCTACTTTTGGCTAGACTCGAAGCAGCTTAATGACATTTACCGATATAAGACAGAGGAATACTCTCACACTGCTGTCAACAAGTTCAACGTGATCCCTGATTCTCTTCCAGAATGGGTTTTTGACTTTATGCCGCCTCACGGAGGGTTTTTTATCGGCAACGTGAGCCCTGCAAGAATGGATTTCAGATGGTTTGCATTGGGTAATTGTATAGCCATATTGTCTTCCTTGGCTACTCCTGAACAGTCAACAGCAATTATGGATCTCATAGAATCTCGATGGGAAGAATTGGTTGGAGAAATGCCACTGAAAGTTTGCTATCCCGCAATAGAAAGCCATGAATGGAGAATAGTAACTGGTTGTGATCCCAAGAACACTCGGTGGAGCTACCATAATGGAGGATCTTGGCCAGGTAAAATTTCTTCTTCTTCTATTCCTCATTTAATTGGACTACAAATGAATCACTCCTGTCCCAGTGTTCGTCTGGTTCAACTGTGGTATCCTAATCTTAGTAAAAGGCTAATCTGACCCTTATAGATGTAATTAACTAATTATGTTTACGGATGCACAGTGCTGCTATGGCTTTTGACGGCTGCTTGTATCAAAACTGGTCGACCTCAAATAGCAAGACGAGCAATTGAAGTAGCAGAGGCTAGGCTTCATAAGGACCATTGGCCTGAATACTATGATGGAAAGGTAGGGAGATACGTGGGGAAACAGTCACGTAAAAACCAGACTTGGTCAATAGCCGGATACTTAGTAGCCAAGATGATGCTGGAAGATCCGTCACATGTCGGTATGGTTTCTCTTGAGGAAGACAAACAGATGAAACCCGTTATGAGAAGATGCAACTCTTGGACTTGTTGAAAACATTAGAAAGAGATGGGCTAAGAAGCACCTGATCATGATTCCTGGCTTTAATGTTGATAACGACTCTTTCTTCGTTTTTTTCAATTGCACATTTTACGTTGTTTGCGTTGTGAAATATTTTTAGACTATGGAAGATTTAAACATAATATGTTTAGCTTCATGTCTTTTATTATATGCGTTCTCTCTCTCTCTCTCTCTCTCTCTCTCTCTCTCTCTCTATTGAAATGACTACAGAGCAGAAAGGGACCTTTCTTGATCTGCAAGGTAAAAACGAAAAACCCAATTATTACTCTTCACAGTTTGTTCAGTCATCAAGGTTTCGTGCAATGATGCCTTCGAATGTAACACCAGGTCCAAAAGCCAGAATCAGACCCCACTCGTTTTCTTCTTCATTCAGGCTCCTCACTTTCTTGCTCTCCTCCAGCATATACTCCAACACATAAACGATCGAGTTGCTGCTCGCATTTCCATAGTCCATAAGAGCTCTTCTGCTTGGACTCAGCTTCTCCGGCGACAGGTTAAGTCGCTTCTCCATTCTGTTCAAGATGGCCGGTCCACCTGGATGAACCGCCCAGAACATCTGGTTATAGTCTTTATGAGCCAGTCCCGCTTTTCCTATTAGCTTCTTGCAAAAATTCTCCACGTTGTCTTCTATTATCTGTGGAAGTTCTCTGGCTAGCTTGAAGTTTATCCCTTGTTCCGTTAGCCTCCCATCTATCGTCTTCTCTGTGTCTGCGCCATGAAAATGCAATCCAAGTTTATCAAGAAATATTAAGTTATAGGCATAATAGGATGCATAACACTTGATGGTTATTTACCAGGCAAGAAATTCTGTATTGCAGTGTGAAGCTCAAAGAGAGGCTTCTCGCATATCGGGTCTGGATCGGATCCGAGGATCATAGCTCCGGCTCCATCACCAAACAACGCGACCCCAACAAGATCATAAGGTCTATCCACACTTGGGGGTTTGAACCCAATGATGGTTGTCTCGGACGTGGCAAGCAAAACTCTACTGCCCGGATTATTCTCGGCTATGTCTTTGGCTACACGGAGACCTGCAACGCCACCAGAACAACCGACGAAGTAGAGCAGAACACGGTGTGTGTCAGGACTGAGTCCAAGCCCCTTGGCTAAGTACAAGTCCCCACCAGGAAGACGAGCTTCGCTTGAGGAGACATAGACCAGGTGAGTTATGTCCGAAATAGAACGCCCCCAGTTTTTGATGCAGGCTCTGGAGGCTTCTACTGCCATCTCGGTCACTGCATCATTGCAGATGTCGAGACGCTGTGTTACTGTGGATCCTCCTTCAATGGCAAGTTCTGGATACTTCTTGAGTATCTCCTCCGACATCACAACATACCTTGTCTTCACCGTTGTTGTCTTGCCTGTATATAGCAAACGAACAGTTCAAACAAACCTCAGTTCTCAGGAGCTTACAAGATGAGATAAAAAGAATTAAAATAACGAGGTTAAAGTGAAGACATTACAGAGACGAGTAAGCTTCTGTTTGAGTTCAGGATCGTCACATTTGGTGGTTTTGAAGTAGCCATCGACTAAGTACTCTTGCATCACTAGCTGGTGAGGAAAGGCTTTCCCGAGAGCAAGAATTGTCGCTTTCCCCGGGTTTGATTTCTTCTCTGAACCCAATCCTGTGGCATCGATGCTTCCCATTTCTTATCTGTTTTCTCTTGTCAAAGACTCAAATCTTGGGTCTGTCAAAAAGGTTCAAAATGAAGGCATATATATACACTGCAGCTTTTGCAGTTTATGACCTGCATCTTGTGCGGTGTTTCTGTCTAGTTGATATTTGGTGAAGATTAGGTGTAGGATTCAGGCACTTCATGTTTATTGCATTGGCTCTTTCTAAAACCCAACTCCAATTCTTCGAAAATTTTCTCTTGATACATAGTCTTTGGGTGTGTTATAGTTATAGTAGTCTTTGTACATTTTCACACTTAAAAAGACTGAAATTGAAATTAACTAAAGCTTCTTGCTAGTTCAAGTATGGTTAAGAGTAAACACTAATATCAACCCCATGGAATGAAAAGGTCGATGAGATTCTTTTATTCTGCTCTTATGGCTAAAAAAATTTCTGATTCTGTTGTTGAGTATCAAAATTTGCTGAGTTTCTACATGTATGATGGATCATCATATGAGAGACAGCAAAAATTAGAAGAACAAATGAGGAAAGGTGAAGAGATAAAATGAAATTTCTGCTCAAACCTATTCCCTACCTATGCCCTTTGCTTGAATCTTCATATCCTTTTTTCTCCCAATGCACATACGTGAACCTTATCGATGAAACATACGGTTTTGATTATGACTTGTTAGAGGTCTGAGAGACACTTACCACTGATGAAGTCAATCACTTTGGTAAGTGACTCATCAAGTTTGGCAGTGACTGCAGCTAAGTTCTCCAAAAATTCTTCAGAAGTTGGTCTATTGCCATCCACAATATCAGTCACACCTTTTATTAGAATCGTAGGCACCTTAAAAATATCAGCCACATACGCCACTGCTGCTCCCTGAAATGCCAAGATTCCGAGAATAAGCCGTAGTAACTGATAAAAGACACAGTGACAAACACATAGATTGGAGTTACGTT
>NC_025694.1:2613909-2619314 GCF_000633955.1 Camelina sativa
ATTTCTGATTCTGTTGTTGAGTATCAAAATTTGCTGAGTTTCTACATGTATGATGGATCATCATATGAGAGACAGCAAAAATTAGAAGAACAAATGAGGAAAGGTGAAGAGATAAAATGAAATTTCTGCTCAAACCTATTCCCTACCTATGCCCTTTGCTTGAATCTTCATATCCTTTTTTCTCCCAATGCACATACGTGAACCTTATCGATGAAACATACGGTTTTGATTATGACTTGTTAGAGGTCTGAGAGACACTTACCACTGATGAAGTCAATCACTTTGGTAAGTGACTCATCAAGTTTGGCAGTGACTGCAGCTAAGTTCTCCAAAAATTCTTCAGAAGTTGGTCTATTGCCATCCACAATATCAGTCACACCTTTTATTAGAATCGTAGGCACCTTAAAAATATCAGCCACATACGCCACTGCTGCTCCCTGAAATGCCAAGATTCCGAGAATAAGCCGTAGTAACTGATAAAAGACACAGTGACAAACACATAGATTGGAGTTACGTTCATTAACACAGGAAACTTAAGGATTGTATACCTCCATGTCTTTAACTGTAGCATCATTTGCTGTGATGGATTCTTCGTCATGTGGAGACATATCCATAGAATCGCCAGTGGATAATCTTCCCACCTAGGGACATCATCACAACCAAATCATAAATCTACCACTTATGGCACTTGTATATATGCTAAACAGATGAAGTAATAATACAAAAATTGCATGAGGATCAAATGGTGAACTCAGAGCAACCTTTAGGTTGAGCTCCTTTATAAGGTTGGGTGTTGGGAAGGCTTTCCGCATACCAACACCATATAGATCAAGGACCTGCAGTAAGTACAGAGAAAGTTTTTAGGAAAAGGCAAAAATATTTGGAACGAGAATGAAAGTATTTCACTCAAGAACATGAGCTTTTACTTTGCAACTGATACAGTCATACAGATACATGAACAATACAAAAGAGAACTTACAGGAACGGGTATCCTTCTGTCATGGAAAGCAACAGTGGAGACAACATAAACATCGCTAATACATGCTCCTTTGGCCTGTAAAGACCATTAAAAAAGAAACAAGGATGGTGTTCATTATTTTTGACACAAAAGAGGCATGAGAGCGACTATGTGTAGAGTAAGATATACCTTAAAGCCACCGGCGGTTCCCGCATTAACGATCAAGTCTGGTTGAATTGCTAGAATGGAAGCATAAGTGACGAGAGATGCAGGAACCGTGCCAACACTCTCTACCCCTGAACATAATAGAACAAGAGTTAGAAAAAAAGCTACAAGCCCATATAACACATGAACAGTAGAGATAACACCAAGAACTTCAAAAAAACATCCTGAAACACTAACAATCACACAACCACATGGATATACACATACCTAGAGTTGAATCCTTTCCTGGACACACAATATTGATGTTCAAGTCTTTATACATTCCTTTAAACAGAACCCAAGTCACCTCTTTTGGAAACTCACGGCGTATTAACTTGTTCAACAAGCCGTAATCTGTTGATCAGAGGCTGAGCCTCCTTTTGCATAGCTGCCAATACACAGAATCATTAGAAAAAGGAAGAATCATCCCAATCAAAGAGGAGTAAATCAAAATTAGTACCGACGATGAAGACAATGGTATGAATCGGCCGTTTCTCTCCTTGACCCATAAGCTCTTCCATAGCCGTCGGCGGCGATTCGTCAAAGATCAAAATTTTCCTAGATTTCCCACCGGAAATTGGAAACGTACATACGAAATTAAAATACCCAGCTCTGACCCGACCCGACCCGACCCGGACCAGACCCAACCTTAAATTAACATTTATTTATTTATTTTGTTTTCGCATAAATAATTAAATAAAAAAGGAAAGAAAAAGAAAAAAAACGTTGACGGCTTGACGGCCGTTTATGACACGTAAGCAAACAATCCAAAACGAGACGGTCGTTCGTTATTTCATATCCTCACTTTCTTCGCTCACTGCTTTATCCTCTCAATCTTCTTCTCTTCTCTTGTCTCGCCTCTCTCCAATGGAGGTTACCTCCACCTTCGTCTCAACCACCACTAGATCGTCTAAATATCTTACCTTAACTTCGTATTCTCCGGTGATTCTTCCGGCTTCTAGTCTACGCTCCATCCGCCGTGATTTTCTCGGATGTTGTCACAGTCTCCGTCCTTCTCCTCACAATCTTCGAACTCGCTCCGGGAAGCGAAATTCTCGTCTTTTTTATACTCGATCGCCTCGTTTAGTTGTTAGAGCTTCTATCGACTCTGGTTTGATTCTTGTTGTTGTTGCTGTCACTGCCTTCTCCGCCATTGCTTTCGCTTACTGCCACAATACTTTCAGGAAACGCAAATCTTCCCATGAGGTAATTTCAAATTCTCTGATTTTAGTCAATTCCTAGGTTTTGTTTCCATTAGAGTACCAATATATATATATATATATAATCAAAGTTGCTGCCTTTTTTTTAAATAAAATTCGATGAGAATTCTGATTCTGACTAGCTTAACTGTTCAGGTTGCAGCTTCTCCTCCAAAGATTCATGGCGGAAAAAGTGGACATTTAGATGGAGATGTTCATAAAGGAATTCCTGTGGAAATAAATGGAGGGTTCAGTAAGATGGAAGAAAAGGAGGCTCATGGAGTCCAGGAAACTACTGTGATGGAGTTGGAAGAAGAAGAGGCTCATCGAGTTCAGGAAATTACTTTGATGGAGTATGATTCATTTTTGCCCAAACAAACGGATATGGTTGCTGAGGATTCTCAGTTTGCTGTTGCCAGTGTCAGCACAGTTGCAAAGGAACATACTTTAATAGATGATGAGTCCCGTTCATCTTCCATAGTTAATGGGTCTGTTGCTTTGGGAGTTAAAACGCCTGAAAAGGAAGTTGAAAGCAGCCAAGAGAAGAAGAGTATGGAGCATGATTTTTCACAAGCAGTGGTGGGAATTCAGTCGATTGCTTCTCCACTTGTGGTAGATGATACACGTGCTCTAGAGTATGAGTACAATGGTTTGCTCCAGAAGCCTGTTGAGTACAGCGTCTTCACTGGGAGTAAGAGAGAAGAGATTCACACGTTTTATGGGCCTAATCATTCATCAGCCAAGTCTTCAAGGTCGACTAGTCTTAAAGCAGTCTCTCCTACTGTTACTTCTGCAACTAATAGTTTATTGCTGGACCACAAGAACAATGGAATAATTGATACTCAGTTCCCAGGACATAGTTCTGGTCAGTCTACTGTTACGTTGAAAATGTGTATACTTACTGTGTTGGATTTGCCACAATCTTATGCTTCCTTTATGAGAAGCTAGTTGGTTTCTGTTTCAGGTGATGTTCAAGAAGAAAAACTTGTGTCACACGGTAACGGCGGTTTATCTCACACTAGGAAAGATGTTAATGGAGACTGGAAATTTCCAAATGATGGGAAGCATGTGGGTCACCAGACTGATGAAAGCATGCCCCAGTTCCCTGCTCAAATTCTTACGCTAGATAATAGTAATGGACGTTCTCCAGAAACTAATGATGCTTACAACCGTTTACTTAGAGATGGAAGGTAATAAGTATTCTGGTTTGAATCTTGGCTAACCTTTTTTTCCTCTTCTACTGCTAATTCTTTCTTGGGATGTTTTAGTCCCAGTGAGATGTTACTAGATTTTTTAATTTGGAGAGTGTTTTTATTCATATATAATAGGCTAAAGGATTGCATAAACTTGCTCGAAGATTTGGACCAAAGGGATCTATTGGACATGGACAAGGTACTGAGCAATATGGATCAAAGCTTTAGTATTGCTGCTCCATGAAGAGTGGATTTTTTTCACTGATATTTTCTTCGCCTATTACCTCACATCAGATTTATCATGCAAGTTTCTTTAAAGCCTGCAAGAAGCAACGAGCTGTCAAGGAAGCATTTCGCTTTACCAAGTTGATTCTAAATCCAACCTTAAGCACATTCAATATGTTAATGTCTGTCTGCGCAAGCTCCCAGGACATAGAAGGTGATATTTTTTGTTTGCCAGTATCAAATCCTTGTTCTTGTCAATTTTTCATCCTCCTAAAGGTTGAAGTGTTACTTATGTAGGAGCTCGACGAGTTTTGCGTCTGGTACAAGAGAGCGGTATGACTGCTGATTGCAAACTTTACACAACTTTAATATCAAGTTGTGCTAAAAGCGGAAAAGTTGATGCAATGTTCGAGGTATAGATACCTTCCTTCCTTTGCCTGAAAGATACATACTTGGCTGGTTCTTTAATTTTCTGTTAAAACCATGAAGCATTATAGATTTCTGGAGCAAATTATCAATTTAAATCTAATGCTTGTCTGAGTGTTCCGTATGCTATTCTTGGTCTCCACAGCTCTTATACTCTCATTTCTCTCTCCGGACTTTTTTTTTCTTATTCTGTGGGGTTGTATTATTAGGTGTTCCACCAGATGTCAAATTCTGGAGTGGAAGCTAACCTTCACACGTTCGGTGCACTTATTGATGGCTGTGGTAGAGCTGGACAAATAGCAAAGGCATTTGGTGCTTATGGAATTTTAAGGTCTAAGGTAAGCATGCCACAATTTTGGATGCTCTCCTAAATTGTGTCAAGATTACAAAAATATCCTCTTTCTTCATGGCTACAGAATATATTTTCTAATCCTGCTCATACGTTCATATCTGATTTGGAATCTCAAAGTCCATTGTTACATTGATGACATGTTTGATGCAGTAGAATGTTAAGCCAGACCGGGTTGTATTCAATGCCCTCATCTCTGCATGTGGTCAATCAGGAGCTGTAGACCGTGCTTTTGATGNCACTGATATTTTCTTCGCCTATTACCTCACATCAGATTTATCATGCAAGTTTCTTTAAAGCCTGCAAGAAGCAACGAGCTGTCAAGGAAGCATTTCGCTTTACCAAGTTGATTCTAAATCCAACCTTAAGCACATTCAATATGTTAATGTCTGTCTGCGCAAGCTCCCAGGACATAGAAGGTGATATTTTTTGTTTGCCAGTATCAAATCCTTGTTCTTGTCAATTTTTCATCCTCCTAAAGGTTGAAGTGTTACTTATGTAGGAGCTCGACGAGTTTTGCGTCTGGTACAAGAGAGCGGTATGACTGCTGATTGCAAACTTTACACAACTTTAATATCAAGTTGTGCTAAAAGCGGAAAAGTTGATGCAATGTTCGAGGTATAGATACCTTCCTTCCTTTGCCTGAAAGATACATACTTGGCTGGTTCTTTAATTTTCTGTTAAAACCATGAAGCATTATAGATTTCTGGAGCAAATTATCAATTTAAATCTAATGCTTGTCTGAGTGTTCCGTATGCTATTCTTGGTCTCCACAGCTCTTATACTCTCATTTCTCTCTCCGGACTTTTTTTTTCTTATTCTGTGGGGTTGTATTATTAGGTGTTCCACCA
>NC_025694.1:2619457-2625465 GCF_000633955.1 Camelina sativa
TGAACAGGAAGCATCAAAAGATCCTTATTTGATAAAAATAGTTTTTGAGATGTTGTTTACATTATCTTTGGAATGGTGCAATTGCATTGACTTTCTTGGATTAAACTTGTATGAAGAAGCTACTAATAATTTGTTTGCTTTTGTTATTTAGGCGAAGGATTGGAAGAAAGCACTGGAGCTCTATGAAAAAATCAAGTCGATCAAACTTAGACCAACAGTTTCAACAATGAATGCCCTTATTACTGCTCTGTGTAAGACCTCGTATAACGCTATCTTAGTGTTTTACTTTATACAAAAAATGAAGATTATGTTGAATAAGAAAGAAACAAAATGCGATATGGTATCACTACACTTGCAGTATGTGAAGTACCCCATACAAAATATCATTAATGGTATGACCCTTATATTATCCACAGGTGAAGGTAATCAACTGCCCAAGGCTATGGAATATCTCAATGAGATAAAGACTTTGGGATTAAAACCAAATACTATCACGTACTCTATGCTCATGCTAGCAAGTGAAAGGTATCTTATTTTAAGTTGAATTATTTAGGCTCGTTTGGTCTACTAGTCAGTGTAGATTTGAGAAATCATTATTTCGTGACTTTTCTCTGTGTAGAAAGGATGACTTTGAAGTAAGTTTCAAACTCCTTTCTCAAGCCAAAGAAGATGGAATATCACCAAACTTCATCATGTGCAGATGCATAACCAGTAAGCTCGTACTTTGTAATTTGTATTCATCTCTTTCCTCATTCTTTGTGATCCTCAGAATTACATATTTCTTTAGATGTATATGCGTCCATCATGATGCAGTCAGATTCTAAAGTGTTTGTATTGATGGAACACTTATGCTTCATTTTTTTTTGTGGCTGTTTTGTAAAGGCCTGTGCAAGCGAAGGTTTGAGAAGGATTGCGCTAGTGGTGAACCTGTTGTGTCCTTCAAATCAGGGCGACCTCAAATTGAAAATAAATGGTCAGTGTAGCTTCCTTTTGCAAGTATTAAGTCAGTCACTCTTCTTCTTAATGTTGGAAGAGGTTGAGAGAATCTTGTGATGCTTCCGAGTTAGAGCAATCTTGATATAATAATTGTCACTCTCTCTTCTTCAATAAAGACTTACATTAGACATCATTCCAGATTAATATTGATAAATTTCACTTTCTTTCAGGACATCAATGGCCTTAATGGTTTACCGAGAGACAATTTCAGGTGGAACGGTTCCTACTACAGAAGTAGTTTCACAAGTTTTGGGGTGTTTGAAACTTCCACATGATGCTGCTTTGCGGGATAGGCTGATTTCAACTTTAGGCATAAACATTTCACAAAAACAACATAACATATTCCCACTAGTTGATGGATTTGGAGAGTATGATCCTCGTGCATTTTCATTGCTCGAGGTATTTTGGTAGCTTCGTTTAGCTATAGATTCTTGTGGGTCTCATTAGGTTTACAAAAGTTTATATGTTTTNTGCAGATGCATAACCAGTAAGCTCGTACTTTGTAATTTGTATTCATCTCTTTCCTCATTCTTTGTGATCCTCAGAATTACATATTTCTTTAGATGTATATGCGTCCATCATGATGCAGTCAGATTCTAAAGTGTTTGTATTGATGGAACACTTATGCTTCATTTTTTTTTTTTGCTGTTTTGTAAAGGCCTGTGCAAGCGAAGGTTTGAGAAGGATTGCGCTAGTGGTGAACCTGTTGTGTCCTTCAAATCAGGGCGACCTCAAATTGAAAATAAATGGTCAGTGTAGCTTCCTTTTGCAAGTATTAAGTCAGTCACTCTTCTTCTTAATGTTGGAAGAGGTTGAGAGAATCTTGTGATGCTTCCGAGTTAGAGCAATCTTGATATAATAATTGTCACTCTCTCTTCTTCAATAAAGACTTACATTAGACATCATTCCAGATTAATATTGATAAATTTCACTTTCTTTCAGGACATCAATGGCCTTAATGGTTTACCGAGAGACAATTTCAGGTGGAACGGTTCCTACTACAGAAGTAGTTTCACAAGTTTTGGGGTGTTTGAAACTTCCACATGATGCTGCTTTGCGGGATAGGCTGATTTCAACTTTAGGCATAAACATTTCACAAAAACAACATAACATATTCCCACTAGTTGATGGATTTGGAGAGTATGATCCTCGTGCATTTTCATTGCTCGAGGTATTTTGGTAGCTTCGTTTAGCTATAGATTCTTGTGGGTCTCATTAGGTTTACAAAAGTTTATATGTTTTATAATTTGCAGGAGGCTACTTCTCTTGGAGTTCTTCCTTCTGTGTCCTTCAATAAAATTCCTATACTTTTTGACACGACAGAGTTGCCGAACAACGTGGCTGAGGTAAATACATTTTTTTAGTTGAATCACATTTACTTGTTTTAACAAGATTAGTAGATTACCATCTGGTTGCCAAGCAATTCATAGCTGCGAAGGTTATGGATTAACTTTATTTAGAGTTTTCAATCTGGTTGTTAGATATATAGAATCCTAAAAGTTTCTGACACAGGATCCATTTATACCTGACCTTTCCTTTTTCTTCCATCATGATACATTTGCTTTAAAATTCCAGTGATCATGAATTCTTAAAACTGTATCTCAAATAAATCAATATCTCTCTGTTTTAGCATTTTTTGGGATTGTTGCTCTAACTATGTCATGCATAATTTTGGCAGGTTTACCTCTTAACCATCTTTAAAGGTCTTAAGCATCGCCTTGCAGCTGGTAAGCTATCCTGTTTTTTAGAATCATTGCTTTTCAAAGTAGGATAAGTTTAGTTGAACGATCTTAAAGAGTTCTTGATATAAGTTCACTTTAATCGTCTTTAGTTTACCGTCGTTGTTCTCCTTGAATCGGTATTGGTATTTTGGTATGTCTTGATTTGGTAATCTACGATCAAATTATCAATGTTAAGATGGAATACTTACAAAACACTAAGCCATTAAGATATACTTTCAGAAGAAAAAAGTGCAGTGTATTATAGTTAAACAAATTGTTAGTTGTGAAGATCTCTAACTGGTTGATTAAGTTTCTAAATGGCTTAGAGGTCAGTAAAATCTCTTGACGTTTTAGCCCATGTATGTTTTAGGTGCGAAGATACCTCACATTAATTTGATCATTTCAATGGAAGAGAAGGATTTTACGACTCCTGAAGGCGAGAAGACAATCGACCTTACAGGAAGGTTAATTAAGATTTAAGAGTATCATCTTTTATTTTTATTTTTTATTATGCAGTGATGATGTTTATCGTGATAATGTATTAAGTCATAGTATCTAAGATCATTCCTTTTTTTGACAGGGTGGGACGAGAAATTGGTGCATTGTTGAGAAGGTTAGGGATACCATATCATAGAAAGGATTCAAGATTAAGAATCAATGGTGTTTCTTTGAAGAACTGGTTTCAACCAAAGGTCGATTCACCTTTCTCTGGTGGGAAACCAGGGCATTTAAGATCATCACAAGTACCACTAGGAAACCAAATCAGTCGTCAGCAACGCAGCATTCGGCTAGGGAACCTGTCACTTGAGTGAGAACTGAGAAGGCGTCTCTCATTTTGATCCTTGACCTCCGAGAGTTTTTTTTTTTTTCCCCTTTTGAAGGATTGGTTCCACGGAACTTCATACTCAGTACATGTTACATCACAACATTCTTCCCCCAGCGTCGCAGCAGAAAGTGGAAATTCAAGTTTTGTTGCATTACTCTTCTGCGTAAGCTTAGTTCTTGCATGAGGATGTTTAGTCACAGTAAGTTAATTTGCATGGTAAAGCTGTATATCTACCCAAAAAAAAAAAGACTGTATTTATTCGTTTCCGCATGAATATATATATATATATATATAATAATAGTAAATGATTCTTGTAAGGTATTCAAGAAACTCTTAATATACAATATCTCTCCAAAAGATTCACAGATATAATATTCCCCATAAGAACAATGAAAGGGAGGAAAATTCTATTTTAGTTTGCCTCTATGACGTTTCCTATATTTTGCAGCGGAGTTTATTGTGAAATTAAAGTGGTCATGTGAAAGCCATGACGTGACCACATGATAATTCAGGTCCAATTATTTTATAGATGATATAAGCATTGTTGTAAAGGAAATTATTACAACTATTCTATTGGTTCATGATTCAAGCAGTCTGAGAATTTATAGTTTACAGGAGCACACAGAAGTAGTTTCTTTTTTCTAATTATTTTAGGCGGTTTCATTGAATTCTCAATTCGTCTAATTTGTATATTTATATAACTTTTTTCTTCTCCAACAACGTCTAATTATATAACTTGAGATATAGACAAAATAGAGCTCCCCAGATGTTTATAAAACAAACACAAAAACAATCAATTGATATGGGAGATATATAGTATATCACTACAGAGTTATGTTATATAGGCTAGCTAAATTTAAGATGAAATTTATCAGTAACAAAATTTGCAAGTGATTTGCGGTATACTTACAATAAAGTTTTGAGATAAATAAAATACATATAGTCACAAATTTATCGTAATTGATTTCTGATAAAGTTGATATTTAAAGTTTTAAACAACTTAAACAAGTCGTATACGAACTCGTGATTTAGTCCATCTCCTTTCCATACCAAAAAAAAAAAAAAAGTCGTATAATAGTACTTTCAATAAAAGTTACTGACGCCATCTGTTTGTATTAAATTACTGGGAATAACGTCTTATTTATCCCTCATAACTATGATATCATATCAGATGTACATAGAACTTTAATTTCATTTTGTAACTTTCTAAATCGATAGTTTTAGACCTATTTCCACCCGAATTAATAGTTTTAGTTTCATTTCCTCCTCGAAATATCAAATATCATCTTTTGCTCCATGATTCTGGATTTAAGTGGTTTACTATTGGTTTCAAAATTGCTTAACCAACTAATTAATCCTATTAACCAGACTAAACCTTATTTCAACCCGATTTCAAATTGAACCCATCAAAACCTAACAATTAGAAGAATTGTTACTAAACCATATTTTTCGAGACTCAATTTTGTTTCCTTCTGTGATCTCTTAATTGTGGAGAAGAAGGTAACGCAGGTGGAAGAAGATCTGGTTTTAGAATTGGCAGCGGTGGAGATGGTGGAAAAGGAGCAGGCGATGCAGGAGAAGGAGGAGGCAGAGGTGAAGATAGTGGTGGTGGAGGCGTGTTGACCTGAGCGGAGTCAGCGAAGGAGAATAGAAGGGAGTTAGCGGAGATTGGATCGACTGTGGTGGTGGCGGTGGTGATGAATTAAAAACCAGAAGCGACGGAGGAGGTGGAGATTGAAATTGAGGCTGATTTTGTTGTGAAGAAGAAGGAAGCTGGGAAACATACCGAGAAGAAAAACATTATGATGAATATACAAAATAAAACTAGCAACCATGGAAGCGGGTGAAGAAAATGAAGAAGATAACAGGTCGGGTCGGGTTGGTTTTTAACGTTTGTTTAGTTTAAAATTTGATTTTGTACCGGGGTTATGTTGGTTTTATCAGGTTTGGATTTTAAACCGCTTAAACAAAAAAATTGGAGAAATAGATGAAAACTATAGGATTCCGGTGGAATTAAGTTTAGAACTATTAATTCGGGGAAACACAGATGAAATTAAAGTTCTACGTAGATTTAGTACGATATCGTAGTTATAAGGGGAAAATAGGACGTCACTCCGAATTATTGAGGTATGAGTTGATGAAAGTATGTACTATCAATATAAAACAATTACGTGTACTCCATAATCAACCAATGAATATAAGTTATTTTGGCTTTGGTCTTCGATCCAGCTCACTGACTTAATATCATAAGTGTTAACGAAGTTGAAATAAAATACTCCAGTCGCGTTATGAAAGTTATAATTATTCGTTTTCGATAGGCAGCCCCGGAAATTTGGTTTGAATGCTTAACACAATTTCTTGTCTTGAACATATTTTGGTTAAACAATGACATTAATCTTTTATAAATAAAAAATTGTGAAATAATCATCATATTAGTTTTTTTTTTTTTTTTGGGGGGGGGGGGG
>NC_025694.1:2625506-2627388 GCF_000633955.1 Camelina sativa
TTTTTTTTTTTTTTTGGGGGGGGGGGGGGGTCAAAATATTATTAGCTAAAACATAGAAATATATCAATTCTTCTTATCCTCCATGATTTAAAAAGATACATGGGAAGAAAAAGGATGAAAAGATACATTCTCAATCTCAAAATTTCTATAAATACAATTCTCCTAAACCGGATCCAACTTTTTCTTATTGTAACCGAGAAGCTATGAGATCAAGAAACACTTCCTCTCTACATGGAATGGTCAAACCTCCCTTTGGGTGATTGAATCCAAACTCTTCCTCTGCTCGACTAAGGAACTCTCTGAACGAAGGATGATTCAGAAACGATATTGGAACCACAAATCTCCTCTTCTCCATCTCAATCTGTTCTCCTACGTAAACAGCTACGTGTCCTTTAGGAACATGATCCGATGATGGTGATGTTCGGTTTTTGTTTGCCAATGAGTTTAGCTTCAATATCTGCTTTGTTGCATTTGAAATCGCAAAACGATTCAGACCCATCTTTCTTTTTTGCTTTCAATAAAAAAAATTTTCTTCTCTTTTTCTTTGTTCACCACAATGTTTTGAGAGACTTTGAGATGAGGAAAGGTGGTGACGATTGCCTCTATTTATAATAATGGAAATCTTTTAAAATACTTTTCAATGATTTAAGAGCATTTAATAGGTTTTTTGTTTTTATTTTGTTTTCTCGTGTAAGTTGTTTGACTTATATCATCTTCTCACATGGCTTAACTCATCCATCAAGTTCTCCAACAAAAAGTTTCCTGTTCTTACAAATATAAAAATAACAAAACTAAGTTGAAAATTCAAGATATCATTATAAATACTGTTTTTTGAATATTACATTAAATCTTCTAAGAAAAGTTCTGACTCATTTTTTCTCTTCAACATAGAAATATGTATTTTTTTTCAAAAGATAACAGGGGTAACAAGTGGCCAAAGAACTTAAAAAGAAGATAGATCATATGGCAACTTGGCACATTGGATGATATTACAATGAACATGATGCAAAAAATCAGGATACATGTAGCCAATCTGATATTTCAGATTTGAATGTGTAATAAATGCTCAATTTGGTTAATCATTGGATTGGTTTCGTCTGATCGATGCGAATCTTCTGATCAGTGGCAAATCATTACGGCCGCAAATATCTTCAATTTGTTGAAAATTTGATCGTTGATTTGTTGAGTCGTATCTATCACCCAAATTTCAGTCCTTAATCACATGGATGCTTCTTGGAAATTATTCTTAATTTTCTAGTTGGAGACTCCACATTTGGTATCTTTGGATAGCATCATTAAAACAACAGTTTAGTCAAGTTTATTTATTTTTATTTTTTTGAAATAATGACAAAATTCGGTGTGTCTTCATAGACGTTTGCTTTCATTTTTAGTATATGTGCTTTTATCCAAGAAATTACTATTGTTTTGTAGCATGTATGCCTTTTCGAGATGAATATCAAACATGTATAGTTATAGCTAATTATTTGTTATCTATGTTGGTAGAAATCTCTTATACGTACGTATCTATCTAGAACATGTAAGAATTTAATTCATCATAATTTACACTAAAACATTGTTGTTGTCTTGATATGATCAGAATCTTGTCAAATCTTCGGGATGTTCTACAGGGCTGTTGTGATCTTTTTGTTGAAATGTCACTCTTTATAATTTCTTTTTAATACACGATGCAACTGCCATGATCCTAAATACCATATACACTCAAGGTAAAAGTATTTGCAATTTGCAAATCATATACGTCTATATGATATCAAAATGATACAGAAGTTAAAGCATCACAATCAGCCGAAAAATAAAATTACGATGAAGATATACTTATCAAAAAAATAAAACCATTTTTTTTGTAGTGTATACCTATCATTTT
>NC_025694.1:2627882-2660504 GCF_000633955.1 Camelina sativa
TGATTTTTTTTTTTTTTTTTTTGCGTCAGAAATATTAAATAATCTGATATATAGCTCTGTCGAAACTTAAAATGAAATTGTTGTGGTCCAGTACAAAGGTTTCTATTGCATATGCTGCTCTGAGTAGTCCCTCGTATTCCCATAACTATCAATAATCTAATACTAATAGTATGATCAGGTCTATGTGTTAACTTCTATAATTAATTCGCAATGAGTAGCGTACGTAGTTAATTAGTTAAGACAATTTGAATTAGTCATAAGTCATAACAATTTGATGTAATTAAACTAGCGTACGTATTCAAATAGCCACGTAACGACTACAAAAAAATGTGAATGATCTTTTCATGACAGAGTGATTAGGTCAGGCTTATATGTAATTATTGATTCTTCGTACAATCATCAATCATCGTAATGAATATTTCGGATAAATTTATAATCTTCGAAAAAAAGAAAGTTTTTCTCATCAATGTTTTCTGGAAGTACATAAGAGTATATATAACCTGACTTGACTGGTTACACATTAACGTATTTACATGCTGATTCAATCTGTTCTCCTTTGTAGAAATAAACAAAGGGAACAACCAAAAAAGGAAAATTTCTATAAAAAGAATTTGGGCTATCGATCCCAAAAAAGAAAGATGTTTCAAGTTGAAACAATACAACCATGAGAATTCAAAAGACCAACAAAAGTTTCTTCTCTGCAAGGAATCGTTAATCCACCTATTGGATGATTGAAACCAAACTCTTCCTCCGCTCGACTAAGCAAACCTTGAAACGAAGGATGGTTCAAATACGAGATAGGAACCACGAACCTCTTCTTGTTGTCCATCTCTTCTCCGACGTAAACCGCAACATGTCCTTTTGGGACTCGATTTTGCTGTTTTTGGGACTGTTTAGAGTTGATAACACGCGACAATCTAATAGCCATCTCTGAAAGCAAGAGTTATATAGATCTACAGAGATACTCTGTTTTTTATGAAACGAGAGAAAGATATTGATGCTTTTCTGTGGAGTTTATGTTTCAGTTGTTGTTGTTGTTATATATAGAGTTTTTTATAGGTAAGGAACCAAATTTCGTAGTTATAATGTTTTAATGGTAAATACAGATTTTAATGGATTTAAATATTAAGAGTTTGCAGGGTTTCACATGGTATTCCTTTAAAAAACGAAAGAAAAAACTAGGGTTTACCTAGAAAAGGCATCAAGCTGATTCTGATTTCTGGATGACTTAAGAATGAATATAATCAGATAGTGGACCCACCGTTGTTGCAGGACTCACATGCACTCTCTGTCACTTATTAAAATCTCTGGCCATTACATGCAAACCAGTTTGGTCCTATTGGTTATGATGAATAGACAACAGAAACAAGTGTCCTTATTGATGAAAATAGACATTTTTTGACAAGTCTATTGTTGGCTCTTGAAAATGGTGGCTTTTTAGTCTATTTGTGTTGCCCTATAGCCCACTTAAGAGGACCCTTTTGTATCTTAAATTAATTTGACTTTATCAAACTTTGTATTATTAAATCTTTGTTACTAAGCTTGGAGTCATGAAAATGAGAAACATTGAACATGCATGGTTTCTTTGGGTTCTTATAATGTTGAATCAAGTTGAAGAGAGCATTTTTAGGTAGAAGTTTAATACTGTTATGAGTTTTTACTTTTTAGGCTCAACTCAACTCAACAAATCCACAGAAACTAATTTAAATTGTTATTATTGGCATGTATATATAAATTAGGGGCAATTACAGTTATTCCAAGAAATTGCAGTTATTGAAAAAATGGTCACGTGTTTCATTTCCAATATTATGATCACAATTATATCTTCCTAATAACGGAGAGTAACATGAGCCTTGACAATCTAATTATGCAATAATTTAGATATGATTTAATTCATTTATTATGACAAGTTTCTCTATATAATAAAATTCAGCAGTACTGTTTCAATCATTTTCAATAAATATTATATATTTATCTGAAGAAATATGTCTTCTTTTGATTTATTAACGGTTAGATCATAGTGTTATTCATCACTTACAACCCATTTTAGTTTCTTCAGAATGCATGTGATCCACCATTCCTTAAAATACTTTAAATCCCTTGAAGAAGTCTAATATATTTTATTTTTTCTTTTGAGATACTATATTTATAATGTAAGTCAGAGAGCTGGGTATTCAAAATACAAAACAAATAAANTGGCTCTTGAAAATGGTGGCTTTTTAGTCTATTTGTGTTGCCCTATAGCCCACTTAAGAGGACCCTTTTGTATCTTAAATTAATTTGACTTTATCAAACTTTGTATTATTAAATCTTTGTTACTAAGCTTGGAGTCATGAAAATGAGAAACATTGAACATGCATGGTTTCTTTGGGTTCTTATAATGTTGAATCAAGTTGAAGAGAGCATTTTTAGGTAGAAGTTTAATACTGTTATGAGTTTTTACTTTTTAGGCTCAACTCAACTCAACAAATCCACAGAAACTAATTTAAATTGTTATTATTGGCATGTATATATAAATTAGGGGCAATTACAGTTATTCCAAGAAATTGCAGTTATTGAAAAAATGGTCACGTGTTTCATTTCCAATATTATGATCACAATTATATCTTCCTAATAACGGAGAGTAACATGAGCCTTGACAATCTAATTATGCAATAATTTAGATATGATTTAATTCATTTATTATGACAAGTTTCTCTATATAATAAAATTCAGCAGTACTGTTTCAATCATTTTCAATAAATATTATATATTTATCTGAAGAAATATGTCTTCTTTTGATTTATTAACGGTTAGATCATAGTGTTATTCATCACTTACAACCCATTTTAGTTTCTTCAGAATGCATGTGATCCACCATTCCTTAAAATACTTTAAATCCCTTGAAGAAGTCTAATATATTTTATTTTTTCTTTTGAGATACTATATTTATAATGTAAGTCAGAGAGCTGGGTATTCAAAATACAAAACAAATAAAAAAATAAAACTCATAATAGAGATTCCATATTATGTGAAATTTTTATCTTTTTATTACAAAATGTTTTTCTACACGTACGGTACTATTATAGTAGAGATAGTATGACTTCTAACCGTGTTATACTTCACCATGTTTTATGCTAGTGTTTTTGCGTCATCGCTCGGATTGAAACCCATGGCTTATGTTAAAGAAGAACATGCAACATTTTTNTTCTTATAATGTTGAATCAAGTTGAAGAGAGCATTTTTAGGTAGAAGTTTAATACTGTTATGAGTTTTTACTTTTTAGGCTCAACTCAACTCAACAAATCCACAGAAACTAATTTAAATTGTTATTATTGGCATGTATATATAAATTAGGGGCAATTACAGTTATTCCAAGAAATTGCAGTTATTGAAAAAATGGTCACGTGTTTCATTTCCAATATTATGATCACAATTATATCTTCCTAATAACGGAGAGTAACATGAGCCTTGACAATCTAATTATGCAATAATTTAGATATGATTTAATTCATTTATTATGACAAGTTTCTCTATATAATAAAATTCAGCAGTACTGTTTCAATCATTTTCAATAAATATTATATATTTATCTGAAGAAATATGTCTTCTTTTGATTTATTAACGGTTAGATCATAGTGTTATTCATCACTTACAACCCATTTTAGTTTCTTCAGAATGCATGTGATCCACCATTCCTTAAAATACTTTAAATCCCTTGAAGAAGTCTAATATATTTTATTTTTTCTTTTGAGATACTATATTTATAATGTAAGTCAGAGAGCTGGGTATTCAAAATACAAAACAAATAAAAAAATAAAACTCATAATAGAGATTCCATATTATGTGAAATTTTTATCTTTTTATTACAAAATGTTTTTCTACACGTACGGTACTATTATAGTAGAGATAGTATGACTTCTAACCGTGTTATACTTCACCATGTTTTATGCTAGTGTTTTTGCGTCATCGCTCGGATTGAAACCCATGGCTTATGTTAAAGAAGAACATGCAACATTTTTGTAAAGCTCAATACTATTATTTTCAGATTTCCAAACTTTTACTTTGTATAACTTTTCAAAAGTAAGTATTTGGTCAGAAAACAATATCTTTCGTGTACATTGTCTTCTATAATTCGAGAATTATTAACAAAATCTCAAACTGATATTTGGGGCATGCGAAGTTTTCTGTATTTTTCCATTTAAGGAAGAGCCAAACTTTGGTCTCTCAATTCAAGATGAATCTTTCAACCACAAAATATCATATATTGGTTTTTTTTTTGCCAAACAGAGCAATATATTTATAGTGAATTCAATTTGGATAAAATTGATCAGTCAGTCATTTTTTTTTTTTTTTTTTGAAAACCTAGTCAGTCATTTTCTAACATATTGAAGTTGAACTATCCGCATTAATAGTTTAATTATTTACCGCCGTTTTTACTGTAAAAGATTTAAATCTTGAGCATTTAATTAATGGTTTGAATATTAGTTCAACTTCTCAAATCTTATTTTAAAGTACAACTTAAGCTTTGAACAAGTACTGTCATCATATACACACATAAGTAATTCTCCTCTTAATTAAAAGAGGAAACAAAAACAGCTTTCACTAAAGCCCTTAAGACTACTAGATATCAACGAATGCGTTCTTCAATGCAGCTGATGAGAAGTAATGAGATGAAGAAACGACTCTTCTCGACAAGGTATGGTCAAGCCACCCATCGAGTGATGATATCCGCACTCTTCCTCAGCGCGATTAAGGAATTCTCTGAACATAGGATGGTTCAAGTATGTTATCGGAACCACAAACCTCTTTTTCTCCATTTGTTCTCCAACGTAAACCGCTACGTGACCTTTCGGAACAAGCCGTGAAGTTGTTGTTGATGATTGTGATCCGTTTTTGTTCCTCATAGATTGTGATTTGAATATTTGCTTTGCATTTGGAAGCATCGACCGCATTAAACCCATCTTCTTCTTTGTTTTTGCAACTTATAAAATTGAGGAAGTAATTTTTTTTTTTTTTATTGAATCAAATGACTTGATAGACAACGCAGGGGAAGAAGTTTCTATTTATAGTAGTAGTAAACTTAAAAGTATGTAACTTCAAGATAAGGAAAAAGACTTAAATGCTAAAAAAAACAGTAAGATGCGATATTTTGATTACATAAAACCCCCTCCCCAAAAGTTGTGGGCTGTTGGGCCCTCCGTCATCCATCTGGCTCACATGGCTTAGCTCATCTCTATATAAATTATAAAACGTATAAATTAAAATAAAATGCACATAACATACGTTCCTATATGATTGCAATTGCAAATATAAAAAGTTGGGTACGTATGTGTATTTAATTAGAGCCTCGAAATGGTGAATAATGTGTGACCTGGATCAGACTAATAAGTGGGTCCAGTTCTTGAGCCATTTTTAGCGATGGAGATTGTTTGTTATATTTGGAAGTTCAAAGTCTTTAAAGTATATTTTTCCTTCGCTCTCAAACTAGGGGCCGTACTGCTGGGACGAAAGATGAGTATCGAGATGGTTTTCTATATATGTTTTGAAATAGTAAATTTCTTACAAGTATTATATTTACTATTTGATATATTTTTCTTTTTTTTTTAAATTGCAGCTTTTTGATCAACCATTGGATAAGATCTGACTTGTACAACTTTGCATGTGATTATATGAGGATGATTGTGATTGTGGCTACACTGAAAATTTGAAGATGCAACATATTACTGTTCAGTGATCGTTATAGATCGAAAACAAAATCCTCATAGATCTGTTGCTATTTGCTACATATGGCCTACGTACTACCTTTTTTCTCTTATCTTATATGATTGTTGTAGGTATATTATATGTTCTTCGCATTTAGACCTAAAATAGTTATTTAGTGTTTGTATCCTTTATATCTTTTATATGTTAGAGAAGAGTTGCACAGAAGAATTGAAAAAATCTGTCTCAGTTTTATGTTTCCATTATATTTTAGATCTTTAATTAACTTTATATATATACCAAAGTTTATTGGACCAAGTACGTAGTATGTAATATACGGGGAGCTCAATTATTGGAGGTGGGACACTTTAGCTTGCCAATAGATTTTCGTGACTCCTAAGTTCTCTGTCGAGCTCATAGTGGTATAATTTGACTCCTAAGTTCTATGTCGAACTCCTTCGTCTTAACGTTTTTTTGCAGACGCTTCATGTGCTCCATTTAACATATGTTTTTAGTTTATTAGACCTACAAACTGCGAGTCTGCGACTTAAAATTCCTAAACTCATATAGTTTACACAAAATAGTTAATAGATTTTCTATTTAGGCGGTTAACCCCACGATCATGGCGATCAGTTCCTCACTAGCTACTCCGGAGGTAAAACGGAGGGTTCTCAAACCTGATGAGGGTTCCTCGTATAGTTAAATGTGTGTGTGTGTGTGTGTGTGTGTGTTTGAAGTAGTTAAATGTGTTCTTCACATGCAATCTGTTGTATAATATTTGTTACTCTTTGTCTTACATTCTTGTGAGAAAGGAAGTTCACTTTCTAGTAAGTTGTGAGTGTCGGCGGCGAATACAAGATTCTCAGCAGATGTCTATTTAAAATTTAAAATTTAGATATGTATATATACACCCACTTACATCTTAATTGGTTGATTCTAATTTTAAGGAATTATATATATGAGGATATTAAAAAAAATTGGTATTTTCTCAAATATTTATGAGTTTAATCTTAAATATAGGTGCCTTTTTGCCCCAAAATAAATAAATTATAATAGGTACCTCCCTTTTTTTTTGGGTGTACAGCCTTACATTATTTGCAAATCAAAAGTTGACAAAAAAAACATTGAGAAAATGTGAAAGATAATCATTAAAAGCATTAATTAAGAGACAAAGATAATAAATTCATTTAAAATTAGAGAAAAAATACATATCATATCATAATGTATATATTTCTGGATACTTACAGATCTATTATTTATTTCAATTACTATTTTTATATATTACAAAATCCTTTAATAATTATAACAATGAAATTACTACTCCTAAAGCAACAAACCTTCATCCCTATAAAGTAGACGTAGCAACAAAACCTATACACAGGGAGCATCTTCGTTCAAGCTATAACAAAGTTAGTTCATTTGAAAGATAGATATGATTCGGTTCAAGGATATAGCTTTTCAAGTCAAGAGAATAGCCGCTAAAAGAGTATCGCGTTTAAGACACATAATCAACGTACGCAAGGGTCACTTTACGGTATACGTTGGAGAAGACGAGGAAGAGACGAAGAGATTTGTGGTTCCAATATCTTACTTAAAACATCCTTTGTTCCAAGCTTTGTTGCGTCAAGCCGAAGATGAATTCGGCACAGATCATAAGAGTAAATCCCTCACGATCCCTTGTCCTCACCATGTCTTTGTTGACGTCACTTCTCGTCTGAATCGTTTTAAACTTGTTAGTACCTAAAGTAATAAGTTGGCCTAAGGTATTAGTATATATTTGGTTGGTTTGATGATCCGTTTAAAACTTGTTAGTACCTAAAGTAATAAGTTGGCCTAAGGTATTAGTATATATTTGGTTGGCCAATTTGATGATCCTTTTCGTAAGGGGTTTATATGTTACTGCGAGGGCTTAAGCAACAGTCAAATCAAAACCAAAATGTAATGAAAGAAAGAGTTGCATACTTGGCCTTGAAGTTTCTCTTTAGCAGAGAGATGTCTGAGGCATATTATAATATATATGGATAATTCTTACTATGCAGTCTATGCTAATGAGATTTCACATCCAAAGGCTATAATAAATAGCTGTGAATGTTAGATCTATCTCGTACGTTTATTAACTTATATGTGAGTTTCTGGACTGTTCTATATGCATGGGATGTCTCTGTCTTTAAGAGATGAATTTCGTCGTACATTCTATGATCAGTGGAAATATTAGAGACAATTTTGTAATAATGAAAACATTTGAAGAAAATAAAAACCATAGCACGAGCTACATATGGCAAGACAATCTCTACATATCCAATTAAATTAGTGTGTTCCCATTACAAACAAAAGTCTATAGTCTTTCATAATTTATATTTTTACCCCAATACTTTGAAGTTGTTATTCTATTTTTTTCTTTTGGTTTCAAAACTTGCTATTCTTTTGGAGGAGTTTCAAAAATTGCATGTTATCCGTCATACAAATGGAATATTATTGTATACGTGTATCTAACTATCTACAATAGTTTTGTTGTTATACAATTACAAATACATGTTAGAAATAAATATTACACTATGATATATGAAGTTCTTTCTTATATGAATCATTCCCATAAAAATGACATGTAGAACAAAAGTAAGCAAAGATATACTTATATATACAATAGAAAAGTAAATAAATCGACAGAAAAAGAATCTTAGATTAAGTTTTCAGAAAGTGAATTATTTACAAAAGGAATGGTTAAAAGAACTCACAAGATCATTTTAGATCAAAATTTGAAAGAGACTCGCGTAGTATCTCTCAGTCTCGAGTTATTATTTCTCCCCTTAAATACACACAAAAAACACATATATATCTTTGTATAAAGAAACTTCTTAATTAATGAATGTTGTGATGATCAATGAGATCCCTTATCATGAACCACTTAGAATAGAAGCTAGAGCAGTGAAGTAATCTTCAGTGCAAGGTATGGTGAGACCTCCCATGGGATGGTCGAACCCGAACTCTTCTTCCGCAAGGTTCAGCAAACCTTGGAACAATGGGTGGTTTAAATACGATATAGGTATCACAAATCTCTTCCTTTGATATGTCTCCCCCACATAGACGGCCACATGACCCTTTGGCACATTATTAGTACCCGACGTAGCTAAGAGGCTAGCGATTCTCGCCGATAAGCTTCTTTGAAGCTTTTGCTTTGCTTGAGACAGTCCGACCAATTGGATACCCATCTTTGAGGATCAATTAATGCACGTAACTAAAAAGGAAGATTTTGAAGAACTTTCAAAGGTGATCAGTACTTGACCAAGAGTGTTTGAATGTCTTGGGCTTCTGTTGAAATATGTTTTAGTTTTGTAAGCAAGTATCGCTAAGTTTGCTAAAGTATATATAGGGAATTAAAAGAAATTGTGACCGCAAGTTGTTAATGAGAGTGTAATAGTTTGAGGAACATATCAGGTGGAGCTAATGGATGAAGTTCACATGTTTATGCCTTGTCCTTTTAGAAACCACTTTGTTTTTCTTTCATTTTCGTAAAACATGTTTATAAGACCCTACCATTTCCTAATATGAATTATAAGACCCTACCATTCTCTTATATGAATAGAACCAAAATAAGATAGTGTACGTGAAAACATGTTAACAAAATCAAGTTGTAACTTGTAAGAAATTAATTATTACTTTCGATAAAGACTTTATACGTTCCTTCTATATGTTAAAATGTGTTTCGGAAATTGGATATATACAAATCCTTTGTTAGATACAAGGCCTGCGTGATTTGACGTATACCATATTAAGCAAACTTTTTCATACGATCGATCATAGCAGTATAGCACTATACTATCAAATAGGCCACATGCAATAGTAGAGAATGACTCATACCGGTAACATTAATTGGACTACCTATCGCTTCTCTATACAAGATTGAATTCAAACAACTAAGCAGATTATTATATTAACTTTATTTGGTTCCACATAAAGACTGTCCTTAAAATATACACATAAGAGATTAAGAATATGAGAGAGCGGGAACCATTTGGCTACTTGTCTAGATCGATCTACCACAAGTTTCGGGCATTTTTAGATTTTGAGTATTAAATGTTTCCCATCTAAAACAGAGAGACAAACAAAAAAAACCATGGTCGCAAAGGTAATATCCAGGTAACAGTATCCGATCCTATTCAAGGCATTTAATCCGATTTTAAATATTACAGACTACCTGATTTAAATAATGTTCTGAATTAAAAGTTCCTTAATTTGTAAATCTGCATGTCGTACGTATATTTTTATAAATGTACCATTACTGAAATCTATCGCAAAATTCGTAATATGTGATACAACCTTTACGGTGTGATATTTTAATCGATACTTTTCAGCCTTGGAAAAAATTAAATTATTCGGGAACAAAAGCATCTGCATTTGTTGCAACCACTGTAGATAATGCTGTGCATATATATACAGATGAACTGAACATACCCATACGAAGCAATAACGAAAAAGCTAAATGAACAAAATCCAAATTCTTTCAGACAAATGCAACTGATAGTTCTTTGTTTAGTTGTTTCTCATTATCAGCATAAAGACTGTCCCTCTATATATATATGATCTACCACCTCATATGTCATGCTTTCTCTTAAAAGTGGCTACTCGAAATAAAATTACTAATTTTATATATAATTCCATACGAATAAAATAAAAAAACGTTATTATATATTGTGTCTAATAGAATTTTCTGTTGCTTTCGATTCAGCCGAAACATAGATCACAATATCGAACTTTGTACAATTTTTCGGTGTCAAGAACTCTATTAATCTTTCTTTTAAAACAAAACTTGAAATTTTTTCTATTTATTTTTTAAACAAAATTATTTTCAATACACTAAACATATGAATTTAACTATTCATATATACGAGCAAGTCGGACGTCTACATAATACATACACGACATGTGACTATAGATGCATCTCCAACTTGCTAGTGTGCATCAAAACTTTCAATAATATAGCTCATAATAAAATTTAAATTTTCTCCAAATATTAGGAAATTTACACATAATAGTTTCGAGTAAAATAGGAAACTTGAAATGTCCACTTATTTCTGTATATTCTATATATCCTCGTGACCTCTTGACCCTATTGACATAATAGAGGTCAAAAAGGCAACAAAAATAATTGTAATCCGAAGCTTTATTAATTAGGTGGATTTGAATATGTTAGCTAGTGTTTGGCAGCTACGTTCAACACGAGGGCTTCATCATCAACTCACTGACTCTCTTCGTTTGACTGAAAAAAAGCTAAATATTATTGGAAGATCTTGTGACGGTCCATTCGTGGATATCCATGTTTCTGCAATTTCATTTTCGTGGCTTTACATCTATCATCTTCCCTTTTTCGGATAATAGCTTCTCATATGAAATAATTAGAGAGCATGTGATGTGACCCACTAAATTATAGAGGGGCGTTTGATATATGACAACTTCTCGAATATAAATTATGAGATTGATCCTGCTATCAAAAAAAAAAAAATATAGATTTATTTTATTTTTGTTGAAAATAATGATTTTGATAATGCTAGTACTGAACTTTAACCGCCCTTTTATCCGTATAACTACGTACTTTGTAAATATACTTTTACTGTTTTACATATATTATGTGAACTCGGATGAACTATAAATTAATTCGTAAACCGCAAACAAGAAGAAAGCGAATCGAGACGAAAATACGAAATTATGAATAAATTAATGCAATTTCATTTTTACATATTGATAATAAAAATGATAAAATGACCATTGGAAAAGATATTTAAATGATCTATCAGAATTATGTATAAATATCATTTCATGTTTGAGATACATATCGAAGTTCAAGCATCGCGGACATATGCTTTGATTCCTGGCCCAAACGATGCGAAAGAATGACCTAAACATCTCTATCTGGTCTTGAATGGATCTATATTTAACTTCGGCCCGGACGTTTAATCATGGCCCAAAAATTTAGCATATTGGACATGAAGTAGTAACCTGGAAAGCGTAATTCTTTCCCATATACACTCAGAATGTTACATGTTGAACTTTAATTTGTCAAAATGTAGTTGTAACTTGTAATGGTGAGGTGTTCTGTAGTCATCAAAATTGGGGAAAAAAAAACATCTATTCAAATAATCAATTTTCAAAGTTTCCGTTGATATTTTTCAATCTTATTAATTCGACTAGACAACATTAAACAAAAAAACATCACATCATAAAAATAGAGAAGCAACCACATATTTTGGACGACGTACACCTTCGAAGTACCAACCTAGCTGGATATATAGACACTGATGACGCTTATGGATGGGTCCTGAATTAGCTGTTCTAATTCATTTCAATCCAATTCAATAAATGCTTTTTGAGTGGTTGACTTTTTGACGCAGCAGTATTCACAATGTTACTACCATGGTCATCGTGACAGGAATATGTGATAAACCGAGCGAGGCACAGTGGAATCGGGTAAGCGTGAAGAAATATATATCTGCTCTTTCCCTTTAAAAAATCAAGATTTCAACTGATTTCATTTATGGTTTTTAAAGGCATTAATCGCACACATTATATATGGTTTCTAATGACAAAAAGTTATCGTTATCTACGAAAGAAAGAAAAGGGGTGCATGAAGGGGGTAACATGGCGTTCATATGCTCACACTGACCTAATGTCACGATCCAACAACATCACCAACGAAGAAAGACAACATTCACTGTGGAAAATAAATCCATTCAATTGATTTGATTTACTAGCCAATAGAAATTTTAGAAAACATACACAAAAATATAATAATTAGTAATAAATAAATTAATAAAACAGTATGGTCCCATATGCTCATGGTCATCTTCTTTCAATCACGTATTCTCACGATCCATCCTGTGTCACAGAACATGCAAAGCAACACCTAACAAATAAAATGCATGACTACGTACCTCTACGTCTATTTATTTTTCCTTTTTTTCTCCTTACTATCCATTTTCCTCCCATCCTTTGAATATGTGCTTATTATTTGTGATATATTTGCTGTGGTTTAAATCGCTATTTAACTTATCCCTTTTGGTCAAACAACATAAGACCTACACCCAAGTCCCCAACCATCGGTAGAAGTTTGTTTTTAAAAGTAAAATAGTGAAATGCAAGATTGACGATTGATATCATATGTTAGATATTTCGGTACAAATATTTTAATTGAACCCTTCGGTCTTAATAATAATTTGGGACTATAATGTACTGGTTTTTTTTGTTAGATTTACTCACTTAGCAGTACTGCTGAATCCACATAGCAACTGTAGGTCTTAGAATAAATATGGCACGGCGGACAGGTTACAACATAAAGTAAATTTCTGAAGAAATGAGAAGAAACTCAAAACCACACGCCATATTTGGTCATTCGTGACATTTCTTGTCATTCAACGTTCAAGTATCTTCATTTTTCTCATTACTAAAAAAAAAAAAAAGNTTTTTAGATTTTGAGTATTAAATGTTTCCCATCTAAAACAGAGAGACAAACAAAAAAAACCATGGTCGCAAAGGTAATATCCAGGTAACAGTATCCGATCCTATTCAAGGCATTTAATCCGATTTTAAATATTACAGACTACCTGATTTAAATAATGTTCTGAATTAAAAGTTCCTTAATTTGTAAATCTGCATGTCGTACGTATATTTTTATAAATGTACCATTACTGAAATCTATCGCAAAATTCGTAATATGTGATACAACCTTTACGGTGTGATATTTTAATCGATACTTTTCAGCCTTGGAAAAAATTAAATTATTCGGGAACAAAAGCATCTGCATTTGTTGCAACCACTGTAGATAATGCTGTGCATATATATACAGATGAACTGAACATACCCATACGAAGCAATAACGAAAAAGCTAAATGAACAAAATCCAAATTCTTTCAGACAAATGCAACTGATAGTTCTTTGTTTAGTTGTTTCTCATTATCAGCATAAAGACTGTCCCTCTATATATATATGATCTACCACCTCATATGTCATGCTTTCTCTTAAAAGTGGCTACTCGAAATAAAATTACTAATTTTATATATAATTCCATACGAATAAAATAAAAAAACGTTATTATATATTGTGTCTAATAGAATTTTCTGTTGCTTTCGATTCAGCCGAAACATAGATCACAATATCGAACTTTGTACAATTTTTCGGTGTCAAGAACTCTATTAATCTTTCTTTTAAAACAAAACTTGAAATTTTTTCTATTTATTTTTTAAACAAAATTATTTTCAATACACTAAACATATGAATTTAACTATTCATATATACGAGCAAGTCGGACGTCTACATAATACATACACGACATGTGACTATAGATGCATCTCCAACTTGCTAGTGTGCATCAAAACTTTCAATAATATAGCTCATAATAAAATTTAAATTTTCTCCAAATATTAGGAAATTTACACATAATAGTTTCGAGTAAAATAGGAAACTTGAAATGTCCACTTATTTCTGTATATTCTATATATCCTCGTGACCTCTTGACCCTATTGACATAATAGAGGTCAAAAAGGCAAAAAAATAATTGTGCTCCGAAGCTTTATTAATTAGGTGGATTTGAATATGTTAGCTAGTGTTTGGCAGCTACGTTCAACACGAGGGCTTCATCATCAACTCACTGACTCTCTTCGTTTGACTGAAAAAAAGCTAAATATTATTGGAAGATCTTGTGACGGTCCATTCGTGGATATCCATGTTTCTGCAATTTCATTTTCGTGGCTTTACATCTATCATCTTCCCTTTTTCGGATAATAGCTTCTCATATGAAATAATTAGAGAGCATGTGATGTGACCCACTAAATTATAGAGGGGCGTTTGATATATGACAACTTCTCGAATATAAATTATGAGATTGATCCTGCTATCAAAAAAAAAAAAATATAGATTTATTTTATTTTTGTTGAAAATAATGATTTTGATAATGCTAGTACTGAACTTTAACCGCCCTTTTATCCGTATAACTACGTACTTTGTAAATATACTTTTACTGTTTTACATATATTATGTGAACTCGGATGAACTATAAATTAATTCGTAAACCGCAAACAAGAAGAAAGCGAATCGAGACGAAAATACGAAATTATGAATAAATTAATGCAATTTCATTTTTACATATTGATAATAAAAATGATAAAATGACCATTGGAAAAGATATTTAAATGATCTATCAGAATTATGTATAAATATCATTTCATGTTTGAGATACATATCGAAGTTCAAGCATCGCGGACATATGCTTTGATTCCTGGCCCAAACGATGCGAAAGAATGACCTAAACATCTCTATCTGGTCTTGAATGGATCTATATTTAACTTCGGCCCGGACGTTTAATCATGGCCCAAAAATTTAGCATATTGGACATGAAGTAGTAACCTGGAAAGCGTAATTCTTTCCCATATACACTCAGAATGTTACATGTTGAACTTTAATTTGTCAAAATGTAGTTGTAACTTGTAATGGTGAGGTGTTCTGTAGTCATCAAAATTGGGGAAAAAAAAACATCTATTCAAATAATCAATTTTCAAAGTTTCCGTTGATATTTTTCAATCTTATTAATTCGACTAGACAACATTAAACAAAAAAACATCACATCATAAATATAGAGAAGCAACCACATATTTTGGACGACGTACACCTTCGAAGTACCAACCTAGCTGGATATATAGACACTGATGACGCTTATGGATGGGTCCTGAATTAGCTGTTCTAATTCATTTCAATCCAATTCAATAAATGCTTTTTGAGTGGTTGACTTTTTGACGCAGCAGTATTCACAATGTTACTACCATGGTCATCGTGACAGGAATATGTGATAAACCGAGCGAGGCACAGTGGAATCGGGTAAGCGTGAAGAAATATATATCTGCTCTTTCCCTTTAAAAAATCAAGATTTCAACTGATTTCATTTATGGTTTTTAAAGGCATTAATCGCACACATTATATATGGTTTCTAATGACAAAAAGTTATCGTTATCTACGAAAGAAAGAAAAGGGGTGCATGAAGGGGGTAACATGGCGTTCATATGCTCACACTGACCTAATGTCACGATCCAACAACATCACCAACGAAGAAAGACAACATTCACTGTGGAAAATAAATCCATTCAATTGATTTGATTTACTAGCCAATAGAAATTTTAGAAAACATACACAAAAATATAATAATTAGTAATAAATAAATTAATAAAACAGTATGGTCCCATATGCTCATGGTCATCTTCTTTCAATCACGTATTCTCACGATCCATCCTGTGTCACAGAACATGCAAAGCAACACCTAACAAATAAAATGCATGACTACGTACCTCTACGTCTATTTATTTTTCCTTTTTTTCTCCTTACTATCCATTTTCCTCCCATCCTTTGAATATGTGCTTATTATTTGTGATATATTTGCTGTGGTTTAAATCGCTATTTAACTTATCCCTTTTGGTCAAACAACATAAGACCTACACCCAAGTCCCCAACCATCGGTAGAAGTTTGTTTTTAAAAGTAAAATAGTGAAATGCAAGATTGACGATTGATATCATATGTTAGATATTTCGGTACAAATATTTTAATTGAACCCTTCGGTCTTAATAATAATTTGGGACTATAATGTACTGGTTTTTTTTGTTAGATTTACTCACTTAGCAGTACTGCTGAATCCACATAGCAACTGTAGGTCTTAGAATAAATATGGCACGGCGGACAGGTTACAACATAAAGTAAATTTCTGAAGAAATGAGAAGAAACTCAAAACCACACGCCATATTTGGTCATTCGTGACATTTCTTGTCATTCAACGTTCAAGTATCTTCATTTTTCTCATTACTAAAAAAAAAAAAAAGAAATCTTCATTTTATGGACAACCGGCATTCCGGGTCAGTGCCACATGCAAAGTCGTGTTTATGTAACAAAATTTGAGGCAATGGCGTCAAACCCCCTCTTATATTGTTAAATTTTCGGGCCTCAGTTCAAAGACAAACATTTAGTAAGTATAACGGTCAATATTTCTGTTTTATTTTTATAATGAATTAAATTAGAATTGTAATTAACTTGATGATAAAATTATATTTTAAAATGAAAATAAATCACTATTTCCGTCTTCGACCCCAAAACTCAAGGCCAACCCTGGCCACATGCCGTGGTAGTTTTAACTGAAGCATGTTAANGCATCTGCATTTGTTGCAACCACTGTAGATAATGCTGTGCATATATATACAGATGAACTGAACATACCCATACGAAGCAATAACGAAAAAGCTAAATGAACAAAATCCAAATTCTTTCAGACAAATGCAACTGATAGTTCTTTGTTTAGTTGTTTCTCATTATCAGCATAAAGACTGTCCCTCTATATATATATGATCTACCACCTCATATGTCATGCTTTCTCTTAAAAGTGGCTACTCGAAATAAAATTACTAATTTTATATATAATTCCATACGAATAAAATAAAAAAACGTTATTATATATTGTGTCTAATAGAATTTTCTGTTGCTTTCGATTCAGCCGAAACATAGATCACAATATCGAACTTTGTACAATTTTTCGGTGTCAAGAACTCTATTAATCTTTCTTTTAAAACAAAACTTGAAATTTTTTCTATTTATTTTTTAAACAAAATTATTTTCAATACACTAAACATATGAATTTAACTATTCATATATACGAGCAAGTCGGACGTCTACATAATACATACACGACATGTGACTATAGATGCATCTCCAACTTGCTAGTGTGCATCAAAACTTTCAATAATATAGCTCATAATAAAATTTAAATTTTCTCCAAATATTAGGAAATTTACACATAATAGTTTCGAGTAAAATAGGAAACTTGAAATGTCCACTTATTTCTGTATATTCTATATATCCTCGTGACCTCTTGACCCTATTGACATAATAGAGGTCAAAAAGGCAAAAAAATAATTGTGCTCCGAAGCTTTATTAATTAGGTGGATTTGAATATGTTAGCTAGTGTTTGGCAGCTACGTTCAACACGAGGGCTTCATCATCAACTCACTGACTCTCTTCGTTTGACTGAAAAAAAGCTAAATATTATTGGAAGATCTTGTGACGGTCCATTCGTGGATATCCATGTTTCTGCAATTTCATTTTCGTGGCTTTACATCTATCATCTTCCCTTTTTCGGATAATAGCTTCTCATATGAAATAATTAGAGAGCATGTGATGTGACCCACTAAATTATAGAGGGGCGTTTGATATATGACAACTTCTCGAATATAAATTATGAGATTGATCCTGCTATCAAAAAAAAAAAAATATAGATTTATTTTATTTTTGTTGAAAATAATGATTTTGATAATGCTAGTACTGAACTTTAACCGCCCTTTTATCCGTATAACTACGTACTTTGTAAATATACTTTTACTGTTTTACATATATTATGTGAACTCGGATGAACTATAAATTAATTCGTAAACCGCAAACAAGAAGAAAGCGAATCGAGACGAAAATACGAAATTATGAATAAATTAATGCAATTTCATTTTTACATATTGATAATAAAAATGATAAAATGACCATTGGAAAAGATATTTAAATGATCTATCAGAATTATGTATAAATATCATTTCATGTTTGAGATACATATCGAAGTTCAAGCATCGCGGACATATGCTTTGATTCCTGGCCCAAACGATGCGAAAGAATGACCTAAACATCTCTATCTGGTCTTGAATGGATCTATATTTAACTTCGGCCCGGACGTTTAATCATGGCCCAAAAATTTAGCATATTGGACATGAAGTAGTAACCTGGAAAGCGTAATTCTTTCCCATATACACTCAGAATGTTACATGTTGAACTTTAATTTGTCAAAATGTAGTTGTAACTTGTAATGGTGAGGTGTTCTGTAGTCATCAAAATTGGGGAAAAAAAAACATCTATTCAAATAATCAATTTTCAAAGTTTCCGTTGATATTTTTCAATCTTATTAATTCGACTAGACAACATTAAACAAAAAAACATCACATCATAAATATAGAGAAGCAACCACATATTTTGGACGACGTACACCTTCGAAGTACCAACCTAGCTGGATATATAGACACTGATGACGCTTATGGATGGGTCCTGAATTAGCTGTTCTAATTCATTTCAATCCAATTCAATAAATGCTTTTTGAGTGGTTGACTTTTTGACGCAGCAGTATTCACAATGTTACTACCATGGTCATCGTGACAGGAATATGTGATAAACCGAGCGAGGCACAGTGGAATCGGGTAAGCGTGAAGAAATATATATCTGCTCTTTCCCTTTAAAAAATCAAGATTTCAACTGATTTCATTTATGGTTTTTAAAGGCATTAATCGCACACATTATATATGGTTTCTAATGACAAAAAGTTATCGTTATCTACGAAAGAAAGAAAAGGGGTGCATGAAGGGGGTAACATGGCGTTCATATGCTCACACTGACCTAATGTCACGATCCAACAACATCACCAACGAAGAAAGACAACATTCACTGTGGAAAATAAATCCATTCAATTGATTTGATTTACTAGCCAATAGAAATTTTAGAAAACATACACAAAAATATAATAATTAGTAATAAATAAATTAATAAAACAGTATGGTCCCATATGCTCATGGTCATCTTCTTTCAATCACGTATTCTCACGATCCATCCTGTGTCACAGAACATGCAAAGCAACACCTAACAAATAAAATGCATGACTACGTACCTCTACGTCTATTTATTTTTCCTTTTTTTCTCCTTACTATCCATTTTCCTCCCATCCTTTGAATATGTGCTTATTATTTGTGATATATTTGCTGTGGTTTAAATCGCTATTTAACTTATCCCTTTTGGTCAAACAACATAAGACCTACACCCAAGTCCCCAACCATCGGTAGAAGTTTGTTTTTAAAAGTAAAATAGTGAAATGCAAGATTGACGATTGATATCATATGTTAGATATTTCGGTACAAATATTTTAATTGAACCCTTCGGTCTTAATAATAATTTGGGACTATAATGTACTGGTTTTTTTTGTTAGATTTACTCACTTAGCAGTACTGCTGAATCCACATAGCAACTGTAGGTCTTAGAATAAATATGGCACGGCGGACAGGTTACAACATAAAGTAAATTTCTGAAGAAATGAGAAGAAACTCAAAACCACACGCCATATTTGGTCATTCGTGACATTTCTTGTCATTCAACGTTCAAGTATCTTCATTTTTCTCATTACTAAAAAAAAAAAAAAGAAATCTTCATTTTATGGACAACCGGCATTCCGGGTCAGTGCCACATGCAAAGTCGTGTTTATGTAACAAAATTTGAGGCAATGGCGTCAAACCCCCTCTTATATTGTTAAATTTTCGGGCCTCAGTTCAAAGACAAACATTTAGTAAGTATAACGGTCAATATTTCTGTTTTATTTTTATAATGAATTAAATTAGAATTGTAATTAACTTGATGATAAAATTATATTTTAAAATGAAAATAAATCACTATTTCCGTCTTCGACCCCAAAACTCAAGGCCAACCCTGGCCACATGCCGTGGTAGTTTTAACTGAAGCATGTTAAACAGAATCTATAAGACAAAATGACAACACCTAAAAAGACAAAACAGTAAAAACATCTATAGGAATACACATATGCTGCTACCATAAGAGATAAGTCATGATGTTTCCCTTGGACCACCTTTGCAACTTTCTTACCTTTTTTAATCTCGTATATCTCTTTATACATATAATACCACCACCTAAGATAAGGTTGGGAGATGATGTATTACGTAAATGTATACCCCTAAATCTAATGTACAATTGGGAAATTGGTTTGGGGGATCGTTACGTTCCTAGCTATGTTTTCAGAGATTTAAAGTAAGAAAACAAATCAATTACAAACAAAGTAAATAATGCAGAATATGTCATTAAATTTTGGAAGAAAAAAAACAGAAATCTGTTAGTGTAAGATTTATGACCATCTACGTTACTAACTTACGGTGATGGTGGACATTCTGTAATCGCTTATCCTAATAAATTGTTAAAAAACCGGTACTATCATTACTCGTTAATTACGATAAGACTGGATACATCATACATTATACCATATGAAAGAATACGAGAATCAACCTAGTAGTAGTAATCCAGTGTTTTATGAAAATATAAGTTTATTTACATCATTAGTTTTATACTATTAACCATACATAAATTTTAATTAAAAAAGGTACGATATTTTAATACGTTTAATTATCAAAAAAGAATGGTTCAAATATTTTAATATACAAGTCGATTAGGACAAGGATGATTAGGACTTAAGAAACATAGGTGGCTCCCTAACGCATGGGCCGTAGTTCCCAAGACCATTGCATATGGGATTGTTTAAGACAAAACCATGTTTGCTTTAAATAATTAATTCAATTTTAGATTGTGACTATATTTTCTTTTCTTTTTGTCAAACGATTATGACTATCTAACTTTCGAAGTTTTGTGACTAAACCAATCCCATCGTCTATGGAAAATATATTTTGTGAAATTCGTCTTCACATAATACCTTACTCGTGTTCAAGATGATAATTCGATTATTTATCTGCCTAAGAACATCAACNTCCTCGTGACCTCTTGACCCTATTGACATAATAGAGGTCAAAAAGGCAAAAAAATAATTGTGCTCCGAAGCTTTATTAATTAGGTGGATTTGAATATGTTAGCTAGTGTTTGGCAGCTACGTTCAACACGAGGGCTTCATCATCAACTCACTGACTCTCTTCGTTTGACTGAAAAAAAGCTAAATATTATTGGAAGATCTTGTGACGGTCCATTCGTGGATATCCATGTTTCTGCAATTTCATTTTCGTGGCTTTACATCTATCATCTTCCCTTTTTCGGATAATAGCTTCTCATATGAAATAATTAGAGAGCATGTGATGTGACCCACTAAATTATAGAGGGGCGTTTGATATATGACAACTTCTCGAATATAAATTATGAGATTGATCCTGCTATCAAAAAAAAAAAAATATAGATTTATTTTATTTTTGTTGAAAATAATGATTTTGATAATGCTAGTACTGAACTTTAACCGCCCTTTTATCCGTATAACTACGTACTTTGTAAATATACTTTTACTGTTTTACATATATTATGTGAACTCGGATGAACTATAAATTAATTCGTAAACCGCAAACAAGAAGAAAGCGAATCGAGACGAAAATACGAAATTATGAATAAATTAATGCAATTTCATTTTTACATATTGATAATAAAAATGATAAAATGACCATTGGAAAAGATATTTAAATGATCTATCAGAATTATGTATAAATATCATTTCATGTTTGAGATACATATCGAAGTTCAAGCATCGCGGACATATGCTTTGATTCCTGGCCCAAACGATGCGAAAGAATGACCTAAACATCTCTATCTGGTCTTGAATGGATCTATATTTAACTTCGGCCCGGACGTTTAATCATGGCCCAAAAATTTAGCATATTGGACATGAAGTAGTAACCTGGAAAGCGTAATTCTTTCCCATATACACTCAGAATGTTACATGTTGAACTTTAATTTGTCAAAATGTAGTTGTAACTTGTAATGGTGAGGTGTTCTGTAGTCATCAAAATTGGGGAAAAAAAAACATCTATTCAAATAATCAATTTTCAAAGTTTCCGTTGATATTTTTCAATCTTATTAATTCGACTAGACAACATTAAACAAAAAAACATCACATCATAAATATAGAGAAGCAACCACATATTTTGGACGACGTACACCTTCGAAGTACCAACCTAGCTGGATATATAGACACTGATGACGCTTATGGATGGGTCCTGAATTAGCTGTTCTAATTCATTTCAATCCAATTCAATAAATGCTTTTTGAGTGGTTGACTTTTTGACGCAGCAGTATTCACAATGTTACTACCATGGTCATCGTGACAGGAATATGTGATAAACCGAGCGAGGCACAGTGGAATCGGGTAAGCGTGAAGAAATATATATCTGCTCTTTCCCTTTAAAAAATCAAGATTTCAACTGATTTCATTTATGGTTTTTAAAGGCATTAATCGCACACATTATATATGGTTTCTAATGACAAAAAGTTATCGTTATCTACGAAAGAAAGAAAAGGGGTGCATGAAGGGGGTAACATGGCGTTCATATGCTCACACTGACCTAATGTCACGATCCAACAACATCACCAACGAAGAAAGACAACATTCACTGTGGAAAATAAATCCATTCAATTGATTTGATTTACTAGCCAATAGAAATTTTAGAAAACATACACAAAAATATAATAATTAGTAATAAATAAATTAATAAAACAGTATGGTCCCATATGCTCATGGTCATCTTCTTTCAATCACGTATTCTCACGATCCATCCTGTGTCACAGAACATGCAAAGCAACACCTAACAAATAAAATGCATGACTACGTACCTCTACGTCTATTTATTTTTCCTTTTTTTCTCCTTACTATCCATTTTCCTCCCATCCTTTGAATATGTGCTTATTATTTGTGATATATTTGCTGTGGTTTAAATCGCTATTTAACTTATCCCTTTTGGTCAAACAACATAAGACCTACACCCAAGTCCCCAACCATCGGTAGAAGTTTGTTTTTAAAAGTAAAATAGTGAAATGCAAGATTGACGATTGATATCATATGTTAGATATTTCGGTACAAATATTTTAATTGAACCCTTCGGTCTTAATAATAATTTGGGACTATAATGTACTGGTTTTTTTTGTTAGATTTACTCACTTAGCAGTACTGCTGAATCCACATAGCAACTGTAGGTCTTAGAATAAATATGGCACGGCGGACAGGTTACAACATAAAGTAAATTTCTGAAGAAATGAGAAGAAACTCAAAACCACACGCCATATTTGGTCATTCGTGACATTTCTTGTCATTCAACGTTCAAGTATCTTCATTTTTCTCATTACTAAAAAAAAAAAAAAGAAATCTTCATTTTATGGACAACCGGCATTCCGGGTCAGTGCCACATGCAAAGTCGTGTTTATGTAACAAAATTTGAGGCAATGGCGTCAAACCCCCTCTTATATTGTTAAATTTTCGGGCCTCAGTTCAAAGACAAACATTTAGTAAGTATAACGGTCAATATTTCTGTTTTATTTTTATAATGAATTAAATTAGAATTGTAATTAACTTGATGATAAAATTATATTTTAAAATGAAAATAAATCACTATTTCCGTCTTCGACCCCAAAACTCAAGGCCAACCCTGGCCACATGCCGTGGTAGTTTTAACTGAAGCATGTTAAACAGAATCTATAAGACAAAATGACAACACCTAAAAAGACAAAACAGTAAAAACATCTATAGGAATACACATATGCTGCTACCATAAGAGATAAGTCATGATGTTTCCCTTGGACCACCTTTGCAACTTTCTTACCTTTTTTAATCTCGTATATCTCTTTATACATATAATACCACCACCTAAGATAAGGTTGGGAGATGATGTATTACGTAAATGTATACCCCTAAATCTAATGTACAATTGGGAAATTGGTTTGGGGGATCGTTACGTTCCTAGCTATGTTTTCAGAGATTTAAAGTAAGAAAACAAATCAATTACAAACAAAGTAAATAATGCAGAATATGTCATTAAATTTTGGAAGAAAAAAAACAGAAATCTGTTAGTGTAAGATTTATGACCATCTACGTTACTAACTTACGGTGATGGTGGACATTCTGTAATCGCTTATCCTAATAAATTGTTAAAAAACCGGTACTATCATTACTCGTTAATTACGATAAGACTGGATACATCATACATTATACCATATGAAAGAATACGAGAATCAACCTAGTAGTAGTAATCCAGTGTTTTATGAAAATATAAGTTTATTTACATCATTAGTTTTATACTATTAACCATACATAAATTTTAATTAAAAAAGGTACGATATTTTAATACGTTTAATTATCAAAAAAGAATGGTTCAAATATTTTAATATACAAGTCGATTAGGACAAGGATGATTAGGACTTAAGAAACATAGGTGGCTCCCTAACGCATGGGCCGTAGTTCCCAAGACCATTGCATATGGGATTGTTTAAGACAAAACCATGTTTGCTTTAAATAATTAATTCAATTTTAGATTGTGACTATATTTTCTTTTCTTTTTGTCAAACGATTATGACTATCTAACTTTCGAAGTTTTGTGACTAAACCAATCCCATCGTCTATGGAAAATATATTTTGTGAAATTCGTCTTCACATAATACCTTACTCGTGTTCAAGATGATATTTTGATTATTTATCTGCCTAAGAACATCAACTTCTCATCTATAAACAGAAAAATAGCTAAACCTCTTAATACTAAAATAGCTTACTGACATCTTAATACTAAAATATTAATATTCTAATTTTTAGAAACTCACCGATGAGAATCTTACTGACTGTGAATCAATCTTTTGTTTTTCATGCATATTTGAGTATACTTTTACTATTGACGATAATTTTTCAATTTTAGTTTTATATTTCAGTCAAAGATTGTATATATCGAGAATGAGTAGAAAAGTGTACTGCGTATCTTAGAATAATAGTCTGAAGATTTTCTTTCACTCAAGAGTGTGCAGACCTGATTCATATAACACTGCCAAATCTTAGATATCTACGAAATTTATCTTCTAAGTTATATGCACTAGATAATCAAATTCTAGATGTTTATTTGTAGGAATAATGTGATAGCATAATTATAAATGAATGGGTGTTAATTTCACACATGTTTTAACTTAAAACAAATTCAAGATTTTTATGGATATTTGGAACAAATTTTATATTTTATTTTATTAGATATGCCTTACTTTACATGATATCACACAACTACGTTTAAAATCCAAATATATTTTTTTTTCCATATCCACGTTGTTTTATCAAAAAAAATTTGCAATATTTGGCTATGTAATAAACTAACCCTTTGTGAAACAAGCATTTTGGTTTACTCTTTCGTACAATATATGGTTACAATGAGACATCTCTTAAAAGTATTGTCAGTGTTAGTTACCTCCTTACCTCACTTCTAAGAAAAGTGGTTTACTAAAAAACCCAACTTTTCTCATCTAGTTTAAAAAGCCATGGAAAAAGTGCAGTCACGCTCTTGGTGGGAGAAGTCAGGTTCTTGGTTATTGGGAAAAAGCCAGACTATACTTAAAGGGTTTCTAGATTGATCTAGGATTATTATTTTAGAATTTCAAATATTAAAAGTATATATTTTAAGATTTATATTCATTTTTATTTTGAAACGTTACATTTTTATGCAAATCGAATTTCAATTGTAAACTCATCATAGTGAGCTTTGTAGCAAGTGAAAGTAAATAGTGATCGTTTCCTATTGGTTAAAATTTGGATCCAAATTTATACCCTTTTCTGAACCTATTTTTTGGCGATCAATTTAAATTNAAAAAAAAAAAAAAAAAAAAAAAAAAAAAAAAAAAAAAAAAAAAAATCCATTGCAAATGAGTATTTCCGTTTTATCAAACGTCGGCAGCATAAGTGCATAACTGTACTTGAGACCCAATTCGGCATCATGCTGCTAAGGGAACTCACTTCAAGTCTTCAAATGGTGACTCAGACCTGTTTTCATCTTTTTGTGTGTCCTAAGACGCGTTTTTAATTCAGAAAAAAAAAATACTAGTATTTGTTGGAAAAGAGAAGGCCGATAATTAACTGCAACCAACCGTTGGAAAAGAAAAACGATCAGAAACGCAGAAGTTAATAAATGAAAAAAAAAGAGAGAAAATAAGAGAATACAGTATGAGGAGATGCACATGGGTGTCTGCAATAAAAAAGAAAAAGAAATTTTGTTTGAAAGTGTCACAGGCACACTCTCTCGAACCACATTTTAACAACACTCCAAACACTCTTCTTCTGCTTTGTACTCTTCAGTACCATTACTCTTTCCAAAGTCCGTGATTTACGCTCTTCGATGACACCTCTCAACAGAGAGAGAGAAGACATGTGTGCATTTTTTTCTTCTGCCATTCAATTTTGGGAGTTTGATAACTGTATTTCTATTATATTAAAAATTGAGCACTACTGACTGTATATAGTAGTTAAAGCAAACATTACTTTTGATTAGAAGAATCTTTTATTCCATATTATTTTTCTTCTTTGGGAAAAATCGGATTTAGGAGAATATTTTTTTCCAAATTTTCTATTTTTGTGCAACACACTAGGTCGATCAAGCATTCAAGCTAATTCCATTACCGTTAAAGATATTTGCAATATCAAAGCACAAACGAACTGGTCGAGGAGCTATATCAAATCCCACCGTCCCCGTCAGCTCCTTGCAATCCCAATTCGGCGGCCAGTTACATTTCATGTCTACTTCATTTACGAAATCCTCGTAATTCAGATACTCAAGATGGAATCGATATATATATATCAGCATATATAATTACTTTATAAATCTTGAAATGATTCAGTTTAGCATAAAGATGTAGAAGATAACTATTCTCATTATCTTTCGAGATGAAAATAACGGAATTAGAAGGGTTGTTATCACTTATAGCGTATAAAGTATTGAGTTTAGAAAAAAATATACTGTATATATTAGTGACTGTTTTTGCTTGCCGATAATTTTTGGTCAAGTAGTCACATACGTGTTTGAGAAGTGAATATTAAAAATTTAAAACTAAAAGAGGGAATAGGAAAGAAACAGGATATAATATTTATGATGTATCTTGGTAAGGACCAGGAGATCAGAAGGGGCCACAATGTCACAGAGAGGACCAACAACGAAATTAAATCCTCAGCTGGCCTTTACCATTTTGGCTCCCACCTTCTCCTTCCACACACATAAGCACATGTCTTCGTCTCTCTCTCTCTCTCTCTCTCTCTCTCTCTCTCTCTCTCTCTCTCTCTCTACCCACACATATATGTAGAAACACATATAGACGTACAAAATCTTTATTTATAAATATATAGTCCTCAACTCCTCAATATCCACCCACCTCCTTCTCCATAACTCTCTCCCTCTCTCTCCAAACACAACCAAAAGCTTTCATCTCTCAAGAAACCAAAACAAATGGCTATAATAAAGAAAACGTCAAAACTCACACAAACAGCAATGCTGAAGCAGATTCTGAAGAGATGCTCAAGCTTAGGGAAGAAGAACGGAGGAGGGTACGATGAAGACTGCCTTCCACTCGATGTACCAAAGGGTCATTTCCCTGTCTATGTCGGAGAGAACAGAAGCAGATACATTGTCCCAATCTCCTTTTTGACTCATCCTGAGTTCCAATCTCTCTTACGACGAGCCGAGGAAGAATTTGGGTTCGATCACGACATGGGTCTCACCATTCCATGTGATGAACTCGCGTTTCAAACCCTAACCTCCATGATCCGATGATATTTTAAGTTACATCATTTGAAGAATAAGCAGAAGAAGATGGTTAAAAAGAAGAAGAAAAAGCGCATCTCTTCTCTTTTCTGAGTAATTTTTTTTTTCCTCTATTTTAAAACCCATCTAGGGTTTTTTTTACGAGTTAATTGACTCGTCTAACAAGAGAGAGAAACCCATATGAGATATAGATTCTATGGGGTTAGATCTGTAAAGAAAAGTTTGTAATGTTTTCCTCACAGATCTTGATTCTGTGAGAGAAGTTATTCAATGCAAGAAAAAAGTATTCCTCCATTTGTTTCTAATAATTTCTATTGATTCTTGTGCAATGTTTTTTGTCATTTACCTCCTACAAAAATTAGGTATTTTGAGAGACATGTTAAGCACTAAAAAAAGGTAATTAACTTGGGACTGTTTGTTCAAAAGAAAAAAAAAAACTTTGGACTTAACTTGCTTGTAAAACCTAATCAATAAATTTAATTTAAGACTAAATTTCTCTGTAATAGCTAAATCATTAGTGTTCTTAAAGAAGGAAGATTTTATGTCAAATCATATCAATGGTTACATAACCTTTTGAGAGTGCATGCTTGAACATGGGTATGTCAGAGAATGTGGGGTACTTTATATCTCGTACGGAACCAGATAAGGCGTTTTCTACATTCGTTTGGAGAAAAATGGTTACTAAGATAAGATTCATTTGTTCGGAACGTTCGGCATATTCTTGTCACCGTTCGTTCATGTTTAACGGGTGCTTGGGACGAAAATTAGGCCACCAAATCACCAATATTTTAAAAGAAGTTTTAATATGTGCAGGGGGCCTAAGCGCTAATTCAATAGTATTTTTATTCGAGAAGAAACTTGCACATATAGTCACAGTAACTATATAACAACTACTGTCTCACCAATATTATTTATTACTATTCACTACTTTGACTGCATAATGCATGTTTTATAGTAGTAGTACTTTAATTCATACTGACCGCACTAATCACCTAACAGTAAATATATAAGTACTAGTTTCTCACCATTAATATATAGTAGATTATTTATTAATACTTTGATTGTAAATTGTAATGCATGTTTCGGCATCTGCAATTTTCATTTCAGCTTATTTAATATCAACTGTACATGCACTGTTTATTTTAACGTGACATTAATTTGGGATTTTTCGAATTTTTAATAACTATGCTCTCTTACCACAGTATACAAGTACAATTTGTAAACTGTAACTAAATTATCAATCACCAATTAATACTTAATCAGAATGCTAGTCTCTACTAAAGCTTCTTTGGGATACATTTTTTATACCAAAACTCTAACTAATTTTGTTGTTATATATTACCATATGTACTAGTGAAAGCTGATTCATTACTCAACCAAAAAAGCGCTGACTTCTTTTTATCAACTAGATATATAAAAGCTACAGATTTGAAACATGAAATCCATTTTTTGAAATATCTACTTATTAATAATATAATATTCATATAAGCATTATAATAGTACTATAAAGGAAAGAAGACATAAGATAATTACCCATTTATATAAAACATACAACGGTATAAAGCAAAGAAAATGACTCATGCATGGTGGTAATGGAAGTTGTTGTATATCAAAAGAAGACTTTACAAATAATATTGAGCTGTTGCCAAATATTGCGTCTCTTAATCATTCCTTAGAGTCAGCATTATATATGTATAGATGTATATACATGAACTGCATGCGCAATCAAACGTTTCATTCTTCTACGGCTTTTCTCTGTTCCGTACAATTATTTAAAGCTGTAATCAAAACATTTATCTAATTGATCGGGAAAAAGGTTAGGCCTCCCCATGCCCCCAAATATTAAATCGTTATAACGACTGTACAATTCTTTGTTTGGATCTCTGTTGAATAGTCGTTAATTTCGAATTTTGATGCACGATTTATCACGCATTTCAAGCTCCGTTGGTTTTAACAACTTAATTAATGCACAAATACGCTGATTAATTTAATACAGTATAAAATTTAAGAACAACAAACAAGATTCTAAAACCAAGGTTTAGTCGTTTCTACGTAAATGGAGTTGTCTTGTAAATTTAAACCAAAATTATTATTTTCCAAGCGTATAGTAAATCAATTAATTTGCTAATCGATCGATATAGTGTTATACTTCTTTAAGTCCATTAGAAAACTCGATACGTGAATTACTCGATGACTACATTCATTTTAGAAAGATTAGTCGGATAATAAAAACCGAGATCATGTTTTGTTTTTTTGTTTTAAAAAAGAAAAAACTTATTATACGTACACTCCATATTGAAAATACTTTCACAAAACGATAGCAATGCAAACATAATAAGAGTTTATTTTTAAGGTTTAGATTACATTAATTAGTTGCAAGTTGTAATTAACAAAGCAACAAATGTAATCTGTTAATTAATAATTTAGCAGACACTATGATCTCTCGTAAGCACTTTTCCAAAAGTAAAAGCATGATAATTTTTTAGAAGGATTGTGACGACACATACTAAGCAACGAACGACTTACAGCAAATAGTGTCTTACTTTTAGTAGGTTACGAAACGTCGGAGTTCAACTTGTTCAGGAAATAGTAACTCCCTTAATGTAACTATCGACTTTTAATTCGGTTTGGGTTTATTGATTAGAAGAGTTAGGTCCATACAGTAACCTTAATTGTCGGTTCAACTTGTTAGGTCTCCACTATTTTTTATTTAATTGATGCAGGTTCTAAATATTAATCTCCGATGTTTAGATTTTCATTTTTGTCTGGCCTTGACCGATTTCTAGGATTTGGGAAAAAAATCAGGATCTGGTTTAATCGGATCCATATTTTACGAATCTTGGCAGGACCAGAACAGTTCTACGTACTCATAAACCCTCGAAAAATGATTTATTCGTATGATCGTTAACTAAAGTCTAATAATGATAAAACAGTCAATACTAAAATCATTTTGTTAGTGCTTTGATGAATACTCACGCAAAAGCAAATATGATTTACCAAGATTTTCTTGTCTAGTAAAAGCACAATATCAATCTGTCAACTATTTTTGATGAATATTATTTGGTTAATATCTGTGATTACTCGGAGATTCAAACACTCTTTTCTAATGAAACAAAAAGGTCATTATGAAGAAACAGTCTTTAAAGAAATCGCTTTTAGATCATTGAAAATGTTAAAACTTCACAAAATAATGAGCTTATATATGCAAAGAAAAATGTTACAACTTCTTGGGGATATGCCGGGAGATCATGGGATTCAGTCCGGCTACTTGCCCTAAATCATTTGTATTAACCATAATCAATATTAGTAAACATAAACACATATCATCGATCGTCACAAAAAAAGGATGCATGTTTCAATCCACAACGACAAACTTATTCGATATGATCTTTATACGTAGATATATATTTTAGAATGTGATATATATTAGAATGTTGGGACCAAAGATGTATATATATATATATATATATATGGTATTGTGTAAATATTTTCTTAATTAGATCCTACTAAAGCCATATATGTATGTTTATTTACTTAGAAGGTGGGGAAAATCCAAGTGGGAAGATTATCTAACTGTTAAATCAGGCGTATAATTTAGGTGGGATGATTTGGTGGAGGTACCACGTACACCGTACCAATGAAATTAGATAACGTTGGTTTCATTGTTTGGTCAATTAAGTTTGAGAGAGAGAGAGAGAGAGAGAGACTCTCAAATCTTAATATATGTGGAAAATAATCTAGAGACCTCCTTTTTCACAAGTAAAAGTACATTCAGAATCTTACATAAATTATTATTGATATTCTAAAACTTAAATGACCAAAGATATCACTTTATTTTATTTATTATTTTTACAACATTACACTAGTATATTTATACATTATTTATGGTATGTTTGATAATTTCATTAAAAAATTGCATAGAAATCTACAAAACATGAATTTATATAAGAAATGGAAAAAGTTGAAGACATTTGTTTGTGTGTATTGCCATTTGCCAGTATGATGTTAATAAAAAAAAATCGATTTCCTCATATACTCAACAAATATCACGATATCTTAGCATATATGTCATACGTTGTATCAATAACTTATCATGTGGTAGATATAATAATACCATTGTTTGTATTCAATGATTTTTTTTTTGTGTAACTTGATTTTGTCTTTAATTTCTAAGATTACTTACTTTGTTACTCTCGTATCAATTCGGATGTTTACTGTTTTGTTCAAATCTGTAATGTTACTCTACGATAATTCTGAAATTTTTTGTATAATCATATAGTAGCCGTAACTTGCAAAATTATATTACGTTCATAATCATTTTAACCGAATAATTCGGCAACAAGAACTACATATATTATGGACGAACCGTTTTTTTTAAACCAATAAGAAAATAAAAACATAGCAATAGAAATTTTATTATTATTATTATTCCTCAGTTATAAAATCCAGAAAGCTGAATATACAATTTTTGAAAATAGCCAAAAGATAAATACAAAAAATAATAATCTCATGACCAAAATCAAAAATCAAAAATAATAAAAAAAAAACTGAGGGCTCCTCTCTCCAAAAAAAAAAAAA
>NC_025694.1:2665004-2665570 GCF_000633955.1 Camelina sativa
AAAAAAAAAAAAAAAAAAAAAAAAAAAAAAAAACTCTAAATTAGAGATTAAACAAAAAAAAATTTAAATCTCTAACCAAAGCATCATCATAGATTTTCAAATAATTAGCACACAGATTTTTCAGCAATATTCCCAGGAAGCAACGGCCGAGATTCAACGCTCTTAGCTAATCCGACGTGACTACATCTCCGGAGATCCTCTAACGTCGCCGGACTGAGAATACCACCACATCCACCAGATGACTCAGAACGAATCACAGTCTCGATTATATCCTCGAACAAGGACTCATCGCAAGGTATAGCCAACGGACCAACGTTGGAGAATCCGTACTCTTCCTCAGCCTCAGCTAGGAGACGTCTGAAGATGAGATGGTTGAGATGCTTGGCGCGAACGACGTATCTCCGATGATTATCGCCGACGGTTACAGCAACGTGACCAGGAGGTACATCGGAAACAGGAGGATCGTTGTTATTGTTGTTGGATGATCCGATGTGAGCTTTCTTCTGCCATTGTTTAAGCATTTGACGGATCCGTACTACGCTACCGATCTTATTGTTCTTCCCCAT
>NC_025694.1:2665588-2669918 GCF_000633955.1 Camelina sativa
TTTTTTTTTTTTTTTTTTTTTTTCGTTTGGCTCCTCCACCACCCAGAAAAAAAATGAAGGAAACACAACAAAAAAATGCTGGAGAGAATGAAGAAGAATAAAAAAAAAAAAAGGGTTAGAGAGAAAACATAATTTTTGGGGTTAGGCGTTGCTTTTCTCCAAATTTTGGTATTAATACGGCAAGCAAGGGAATATTGAGGGGAGCGTTGTGGTATTTAAAGGGGTTAAAAGTAATGATGATGATGCTACATAGGTTTTTGATTTATCATTATGCCCCTTAAAACATTTGCTATATTACGAAATTACTCTTTACCTATTTATGGTTTCTTTTAATTAAATTGTTCTTATCTTTGTTTATCTTCTTGTTAAAAAAAAATCAAAAAAAAAATAAAAAAACCCAGTACAGTGAACTATATTAATATTCTTTACCAATTCTTATAGTCAACAACAGCAATTCAAAATAGGTTTGTGTGTGTGTGTGTTTCTTTTTGGGTAAGGGTATTAAATTGATGCAGATAACAAAATAAAGTTTTTGATAAAAATTACTCATTAAATTTTTGATTCTGTTTTGTACTGAGTTAAGAATTTTNTTTTTTTTTTTTTTTTTTTTTTTTTTTGACAACAAAACAAAAAAATGCAGTAAGATCTTCTTCTGTTTTTATAATCTCTCTAAGTATCTTTTGTTTTGAGTTGCTTAAAATTAGAAGAAAAAAAAATTACAGAAAAACAAAAAAAAATTGAAAGATAAAAGGCTATTTGTTTCACGACCCTTAAAGCCCATATGGCTTTTTGATTTGGGGAGCTAGATGAGTTGCAGTTGTTTGCGCCCGAACCAATTATCCGACCCGCTTCATTTTCTTTGATTTGTCAACCCGACCCGATTCATTTTGAATTTGCGCAATTTAATAAGCTTCTCTATTTCTAAGCCACAGAAAAATAAATTACAGTACATACACTTTAGATACAGTGGCGGGGGGACCTACCTATAATGAAATAGAGAGATTCTCTTTGCAGAAATTAGAAAATATCAAAACACGATTCTTTTGCACACAAATAAAAATAAATAAATCAAATTACGAATTACGAAAAAAGAATTAAAGACGAAGCAACCAAATAAAAGATTCGAGGATTGAATGGGTGAGGCGGTCACCACACTGACGACGTGTGCTATACATACACTCCATTCATTACTCACAAAACCCTTTCCCCAAATTGAACCCATCAAATTTAAAAAAAAAAAAAACGAATTTTTATCAGATTAGAAAAAGAAAAAAAAAAACCTAAAAGAGCAAACTTTAATTTTTGTTTCCGCCACAAACCTCAAAAATCCTCTCCATCATCATCAATCATCAACATCCATGGCGGCCACCTCTAGCATCTCTTCTTCCCTTTCCCTCAATGCTAAACCCAATAAACTCTCTAACAATTCCAACAACAACAAGCCTCACCGTTTCCTCCGTACTCCCTTCCTTAAACCCTCCTCCTTCTCTCCTCTATCCTCTTCTTCTCCCTCGCTTCCGCTTAAAGTTTCTTCAAACCCTCTTACCCCTTTGGCGGCAGACAACGACGACTACGACGAGAAGCCTCGGGAGGAGTGTGGAGTTGTCGGAATCTACGGCGACTCTGAAGCTTCACGTCTCTGTTACTTAGCTCTCCACGCGCTTCAGCATCGTGGTCAAGAAGGTGCTGGTATTGTTACCGTTAGCAAAGACAAGGTTCTTCAGACCATTACTGGTGTTGGTCTTGTCTCCGAGGTTTTCAGCGAGTCCAAACTCGACCAGTTACCAGGGGACATCGCCATCGGTCATGTCAGGTACTCCACCGCTGGCTCTTCCATGCTCAAAAACGTTCAGCCTTTCGTCGCTGGTTATCGATTTGGCTCTGTTGGTGTTGCTCACAATGGCAATCTTGTGAATTACACGAAATTGAGAGCTGATTTAGAAGAGAACGGTTCCATTTTCAATACTAGCTCTGATACTGAGGTTGTGCTTCATTTGATTGCTATTTCCAAAGCTAGACCCTTTTTCATGAGAATTGTTGATGCTTGTGAGAAGCTTCAAGGTGCGTATTCTATGGTCTTTGTTACCGAGGATAAGCTTGTTGCTGTTCGTGACCCTCATGGGTTTAGGCCTTTAGTTATGGGTAGGAGAAGTAATGGAGCTGTTGTGTTTGCTTCCGAGACTTGTGCTCTTGATTTGATTGAAGCTACTTATGAGAGAGAGGTTTATCCTGGTGAGGTTCTGGTTGTCGACAAAGACGGTGTCAAGTGTCAGTGTCTGATGCCTCACCCTGAGCCTAAGCAATGCATTTTCGAACACATTTACTTCTCATTGCCTAATTCGATTGTCTTTGGCCGGTCTGTGTATGAGTCTAGGCATGTGTTTGGTGAGATACTAGCTACTGAGTCACCTGTTGATTGCGATGTGGTGATCGCTGTGCCTGACTCTGGCGTTGTGGCTGCTCTTGGTTACGCTGCTAAAGCTGGTGTAGCGTTTCAGCAAGGTTTGATTAGGTCTCATTACGTTGGAAGGACGTTCATTGAGCCGTCTCAGAAGATCAGAGACTTTGGTGTCAAGCTGAAGCTATCACCAGTGCGAGGAGTTTTAGAAGGGAAAAGAGTCGTTGTTGTTGATGATTCGATCGTTAGAGGAACAACTTCGTCCAAGATTGTGCGTTTACTGAGAGAAGCTGGCGCTAAAGAAGTTCACATGAGGATCGCGAGTCCTCCTATCATCGCATCTTGTTACTACGGAGTGGACACACCTAGCTCAAACGAGTTGATATCGAATAGGATGAGTGTTGATGAAATCAGGGATTACATAGGATGTGATTCCCTTGCGTTCTTGTCGTTTGAGACGTTGAAGAAACACTTGGGGGAAGATTCTAGAAGCTTCTGCTACGCGTGCTTTACCGGGGACTATCCGGTGAAGCCCACTGAGGATAAGGTGAAGCGAGGAGGAGATTTTATAGATGATGGTCTCGTCGGAGGAATCCACAACATTGAAGGAGGTTGGGTTCGGTAGTTAAAGCTGATGGGAGTTCTGATTCTGCAATTATGAACACAATTTTGGGTATTAATGGAGAGTTATATGATGACGAAAAAAATCAAATCTTGTTGAATTTTGTGATCCATTCGACCTTAATTTGTTGCCACATTTTACTATTTTATTCAGTCTTGGATGGATAAAAGTGTTGTTCTTGTCTGAATCTTTCTTTGTAACATTTTCTTTGTTTTCATTACTACAAGCAGAGACTCTGAAATCGAAAACATGAGAGAGACCTCTGTATACTAAAAGAATTGATTCGGTTATCGATTTGGTTTTTTTCGTTTTAATTATCAACTCGGATCGGTTTCGTGGATTCAGCTCTTCCACGTCACCGCCAATTGTGTGTAACTTACAACTATACCCTCATCATATGCATCTCTATGACTCTACTGGATAATTTGGTCTTGTTTCGTTGCTTCCTCAAAACCTTATTCAAATCCGAGAACATAGAACAGAAGAGATTTAAGGATCCATTGTGATGATGGCTAACTTGCTTCACACCAATCAATCTCACTTCTTATTCTTCAATCATCATCCGCCAATCTCCACCGTTCATTCAAAGTCGCAGTCTTTTCACTTCCCGCAATCAATGGCTCCGGTTAACAACCTCCGTACGAATCTCTCCGTTCGCCGGAGTGTACGGTGTATGGCGAACCCGAGGCGAGTGAAGATGGTGGCTAAGCAGATAATGAGGGAACTTTCCGATATGCTTCTCACTGACACGGTTTTACAGCACGCCGTGTTGCCTGAAGCTGCACTTGGAGCTGACCGCTACCTCTCTTCTCTTACCACTATCAGTGATGTTGAGGTCTCTAATGATTTGCAGGTGAGAAACCCTAGTTGTAATTTCCTGTGTATGTTATGTATTCATGTGGGTGGAGTATAAATTTTGCATCTTTAGAAACCTTTGAAACCAAAATTGTATGCCCTTAAACTTGATTAAAGATTGGTGATGATGATAAGACTTTGTTGTTGTAAGTTTTGCCTTTTTGTGTGTGTTGATTTGAGAGGTTTATTTATAGAGATGTTACAAACTGAAAAAAATGGTTTCTTTTGGGGTTATAGGTGGTCAAAGTATATGTATCCGTGTTTGGTGATGATAGAGGGAAAGATGTTGCAATTGCGGGGTTGAAATCAAAAGCTAAGTACGTTAGGAGTGAGCTTGGGAAACGAATGAAGTTGAGATTGACGCCTGAGGTCAGATTTATTGAGGATGAATCCATGGAAAGAGGAAGCAGGGTAAGGCTTCTCATATATCTTTTCACGAAAAAACAAACTATATT
>NC_025694.1:2671576-2674146 GCF_000633955.1 Camelina sativa
CCTCCGTACGAATCTCTCCGTTCGCCGGAGTGTACGGTGTATGGCGAACCCGAGGCGAGTGAAGATGGTGGCTAAGCAGATAATGAGGGAACTTTCCGATATGCTTCTCACTGACACGGTTTTACAGCACGCCGTGTTGCCTGAAGCTGCACTTGGAGCTGACCGCTACCTCTCTTCTCTTACCACTATCAGTGATGTTGAGGTCTCTAATGATTTGCAGGTGAGAAACCCTAGTTGTAATTTCCTGTGTATGTTATGTATTCATGTGGGTGGAGTATAAATTTTGCATCTTTAGAAACCTTTGAAACCAAAATTGTATGCCCTTAAACTTGATTAAAGATTGGTGATGATGATAAGACTTTGTTGTTGTAAGTTTTGCCTTTTTGTGTGTGTTGATTTGAGAGGTTTATTTATAGAGATGTTACAAACTGAAAAAAATGGTTTCTTTTGGGGTTATAGGTGGTCAAAGTATATGTATCCGTGTTTGGTGATGATAGAGGGAAAGATGTTGCAATTGCGGGGTTGAAATCAAAAGCTAAGTACGTTAGGAGTGAGCTTGGGAAACGAATGAAGTTGAGATTGACGCCTGAGGTCAGATTTATTGAGGATGAATCCATGGAAAGAGGAAGCAGGGTAAGGCTTCTCATATATCTTTTCACGAAAAAACAAACTATATTAAAGTATTTTATGCATACTTTTGTCCGATGATTCATGTGCGTTTTATTCTTATCACCAAGTTTGTTGTTGTCAGACTCTGATGTAGAGATTGTTTTCAGGTTATTGCAATACTGGACAAAATAAAAGCTGAGAAAGGAAGCGGTGATGGTGGAAACGAACCATCTGATTCAGCAGAGGATAATCAAGACTGGGAAGTGGATGACCCTGACGAAGACATAATCTATGTAAAGTAATGGGTCTGAAGCAGTTTAAGCACCAAGCACGAGTGGCATATTATCACTCAAAATATAATGCTCCATGGTAAGTCATCTTATTATGTTCTCAACTCATCTAGGAGCTAAAGCTTGTTAGGTGGTGTAGGAGAGATCATTCATCTTAGTATACTACCCTTAACATTCATTGTTTCATTCCCTTGAACAAAAGATGAGCTAGAAGATAGCCTGTGCATGCCAGTCTTGTAGAGTGTAGACAGAAAGCATTGCTGATGAAAAAGTATCTGATAGAAACAAGCGTTAATGAATCAAGTCCTGACTCTTAAGAGAATCATTTTCCATGTTTTGTGTGAAGTTTTTGGAACGAGGCGGAATGGAGAACGGAGAAGATGAATACAGATGACAGTTACTTCTTATAAAACTCATTATGAAGCCTGAAAGCTTCTTTGGTCCGTTACTCAAGATACCTCCAACAAAATGTCATTTTGGATTAGTCAGTGTAACGGTGTAGGCATAATAAGCTTCTTGTTTCTGTAACTCGTTGTGTAATGAAAGTATGTGAGAATTTTGAAATACATACCACAATGATGTGAGAAAGTAATTGAACAAAACAAACAAAGAGTTCTAAAGTAACTAAAAAAGTTAATAAAATAGTTGACATGTGTTATTAAGGAATAAGAACACATTGGGCTCAGTTTGATTTAAGCTAGGCAGGCCCATGCCCAAAATGACGTGGTCGTTTTCTCTCCCACTCATATAAAAGAAACAAACAAAAATAAATTAAACAGCGATATCCTAATCTCTCTCTTTCTCTCCCGATTGATTTCAGATTTCATATTTGAGATTGATTCCAAAATACAAAACTTGTCGACCATGTCTACGTTCAGCGGCGATGAAACAGCTCCCTTCTTCGGCTTCCTCGGCGCTGCAGCCGCACTCGTCTTCTCCTGTAATCTATCTTTTTTTTTTTTTTTTTTTCCATTCCTTTTGATTTGTTTCTTTGTTCGTGATCGTGTTCCCATTTTCTAGGAGAAAAAATATCTGAGATTTGTAAAATTGTATTGCGCAATAGCTTTGAAACGATCGCTTGTCTTATTTTGATTGATTGAAATTACAATATTAGTATTTTTTTTAAGGCTTGTTCTGCTGCTGCAAAAATAAAGAATTTGTGATCTATTAGACATGATTGGAGTGATCGTGTGGGATCCAATAATGTTAAAAATACTTGAATTGCAATTAGGTATGGGAGCAGCTTACGGAACCGCCAAAAGTGGAGTTGGTGTGGCGTCAATGGGAGTTATGAGACCCGAGTTAGTGATGAAATCAATAGTACCGGTAGTTATGGCTGGTGTGTTGGGTATATATGGGTTGATCATAGCTGTTATCATCAGCACAGGGATTAACCCAAAGGCTAAATCTTACTACCTCTTTGATGGTTACGCACATCTCTCGTCTGGTCTTGCTTGTGGTCTTGCTGGTCTTTCCGCTGGAATGGCCATTGGTATTGTTGGTGATGCTGGTGTCAGGGCAAATGCTCAGCAGCCTAAGCTCTTCGTAGGGATGATTCTTATCCTTATCTTCGCTGAAGCGCTCGCTCTTTACGGGCTTATTTTAGGAATCATCCTCTCCTCACGAGCTGGCCAGTCTAGAGCTGAATGAGCATGAGCAAGTAACCCCCCC
>NC_025694.1:2674677-2695365 GCF_000633955.1 Camelina sativa
CACCCCACCCCACCCCACATGAACCTTTACTTCTGTGTGCATTTTGTTTTATACTGATATTAGTATATATCATGGGGAAACCAAAATTTTACATGATTCTTGGAACTGTTGTTTCGGAAGCAAAACCGCATAAAATTTCGTGACCATAAATTTTCTTTAATGGTTGATTTATTTTTGAGAGTGTTAACTGTAGACTAGTCTGGAAACAATTTAATATCAACGTCATTTTCTGCGAATCCCAAAACAAAACGATTTGTTTTTTTTTATTTATATATATATGTAAACTAGAGATTTTGGATCAAGGATTAGAGTGACGGTGCCCCGAAAGAAAATTATGTGTTTAACAGTTTCACAATCGTCATTAAGAATGAAATTGTTAGAGAGATCCGGATTAACGAATACAATTCGACCACCATTTTTATTTAAATTTTATTTTGCTTTAAGATTTTTTTTTTTCTTTTCTCAATTTTACCTTTTCAGTTAGGGCCACATCCAATTGATATCAATCTGTAAAGGTGCTAATCAATCAAATGAATATCTAACCTTTTTTGAGACAGTCCTAAACTAAGAAACCAAACAGTTTTGTTTTTCTTACTATGCAATACAAGATTGAGATGAAGTTCAAACCTTCGTAATATAGACACCACCGTCCACTATTTTACATTACTAAAAAGTTTGTCCTAACGACTCGGTATTTAAAGTTTTAAGATCAATATGTGCCTGTGCCAGTGCCAGTGCCAATGTCACAACGAGTGCGCGACACTATCTATGCTTTAATTAAGGGATGATAACACTAGACGATTTACAATAAGTATTTATTTTCGAGAAATTACACTCTGGTTCATGTGTAAACTGTCTAGGAGAGAGAGACGATAATATCCAGCTGGATCATGAGATACATCATTAACTTCAGTGATATGGAAGATCTTACCCGTTCTAGAATTTTGCAACAGTTAGCTTTCATACTTACTAGGTGATATTTTGTTAATTACTTTTTTTTTTTGTAATTTGTATTTTTATAATATAGCTTTTTATTTTAATTTATTTTTTGTGTTTATGTTTATTTGTATATTTGGGGTTATACAGTAAATTGGAAATCCTAATAGAGTAAATAGTTTGTAAAATGTAGCTTTTCACGGAAACAGACACACCACAATATTGGATAATAGTTTTGTAAGAGAATAGACACTCCACAATATCGGATAGTAGTTTTGTAAGAGGATAGACATACCGCAATATCCGATAGTAATTTTGTAAGATGGTGAGTTTTTCTTTATTTTGGTTTGTTGTCAAAAGAGGAGAAATTGCTTGTTAAATTTTAGTGTGAGATATTTCAATGGTTATGAAATCATTGTATTTATAGTAAGATTAAGTATATTTAGGTTATCATTTAGAAGTTAATATTTGATATATTAAATATTAACAAAATTGCAAAAAACCAATTTAATTTATAGTTTGATAAAAATACCTGTTTTAACGGGTTTAACTCAAACTTTTTTTAGATTTTAAAAATTTTAAGAGTAAAAAATATTAATATTACTAAAATATTTTATACACTTAAATATATTATAATATTTTAAACTTTCGACGGAGTTCAAATATTTATAATAATTTAAACATTCTATAAAAATTTAAATATTTATAATCTCTTAAACTTTTTTAAAAAACGTAAATATATTATAATATGTTTACTTTTTAAAAGTTTAAATATGCTCAAATATAGAACCAAATTAAACTGTTAAATTTGGATACCTGATAAATCAAGCTTCCTGCTTATTTGTACTCAAAACATATTAGTCATATATTTATAGTAATTATGAACCATATTCCAAAATATTTAGTCGATGTGGGATATACAGTACACATTTTCTGTAAATTAGTTTACAACTTTACATATATATAATTTCTGCGTTTTTTATTCTTTCCATATATACTAATCATAATTAATTACTATAATTTCGTTAAGGAAATATTGAAAAATCTAAACTAAATGATGATTTGTTTTTTATTTAATTGTATTAAGTTGATTTTTTGTTTCCGTAAATATCTCATAATATAAAAGCAAATCAAATAAGTTTACATATATATACAATTTTTTATTTAATCTATTGATTATTTTGGAAGCAACAAAGTCATAATCCATAAGTATTAAAGATTTCTCATTATTATTTATATTCGTAATAATTATAGGGATTAAGTATGGTAGTAGTTAATATTTGATATTACTGAATCCATTAAATACCCGGATACCAGTTTCCTTATTTATAAGGATTATACCTCTGTTTGGCGATATGAATAATTATTCTTGAACTAAATAATATACAAGATCCAAATATTATAATCCGCGACATAAAGGATTACAAACGGATCTGCGAGTTTTATTTCTTCTATTACGGGTTAATGAGGATCCGCGCCCCGACCCGGTCGTAATTAAGTGGGCAATTAAGGAGTATAATGGTCATTTATTGAAATCGAAACTAAATGGTAATTTAATTAAATTAAGTGATTCTCTAATTATTTTTAATGAAAAATGTACCAAAACAAAGTCATAGTCCAATTTGAGTTTAGTAGATACTTTTGCTTTAATAGTATAGATTAACTTTTGTGTCGACATTTAATATATAAATATATACAGTTTACACATATATTAGTTTATAAACGTGCTTAATTGTTTCTATGGACATAAACAACCACTACAGCTGTCCATATTGTAAGGGATTGTTTTTCTTGTTTTTTACGTCAATCACAAATTTGCTGTTATTTTTTTTTTTTAATTTGCTGTTATTTCACTTTCATGAAATCTTTATAAACACATATGTAATGTCTTCCCTGCCGTATATTTCGAACAAACAACAACAATAAGATACCGAATGCGCATTACGTACATAATCGCCAAAATCACCTACGAAAATTTCATTTATAATTGGATAATTTCTTTGTAGGTTTGATTGTTGCTGAACAATTTAAAAAAATAATAAGAAGTTATCGTTTAGAAAATGAACAATTCACTAGTTCTTAATAAAATTTTAACATCAGTTTGTATTGTGACATGGTTTGATTGTTGGATGTGTCCATCTCTTTTTTTGCCAACCGATGGTTATCTTTTTTTTTTTGACAGACCCCAACCCGATAGTTATCAACTTACCGTTAAGTTGTCGATAAATTAAACGACAGATATTAGTTTGGAATCCGTTGTTATACTTTACTTACTAACATAGTAAACTGATTCAACGAAATTAGCAACACCACCTAGCTATATGAGTAGTGATAACACAAGTAAGAGAAAGAAAAACTCAATTATGAGCCATTCCAAGATATCAATCAATTATTCAACCGCTTCCCCGCCCAAATCCTAATAATTGAAAAGATTTAACAAGTCAGAATCAACCATATGAAACTTATGTGTGGTGTTGTCCTTGTTCTTGTCCCATCCTCTCTTTACTCACAACCCATTTTGTCCACGACGTTGTTCAAGACGCGGCGAAACCTAATCCCTAAAACATTAAAGTCTCAAATAATAAAGGACAACCACGCACTGGCTTTCATTTATTGTGTCGAATTACTATAGATTGAAAGGAACTTGTACCACACCATTCATCATTCTGCATAAAACGAATATGCTACAAATATCATATTATTCTTTTAAAAGAAAAAACTTTATTTTTCCTTTCTTAAACGCATATACATGTGTATGTGAAAATTACATTTAGAGATTTGAGGCCATAGTCATATTTATAACCATAATTAACACTGAGCAAACGATCCAAGGCAAATGTAACGTTGTTTGGTTTTTGACATGGCAAAATTGTTTCATGAGTGTATCAATTTAAATGATTATAACATTCCGAAAAATGGACAGTTGTTTACATATATGGTAAAGAAAATACTCCATATTACAAATAGAAAAAAGTTAGTAATTTTAACTAACCGCGTTGAATACGGCACGTTGTTAGAATATCAAAGTCGTTGCATAGCCTTAATTTGACCATCACAACCACATGACAGATAATGAATTCTCCAAATCACACGCCATGTAATTAATAAGAGCGTCATGTAATAACGAGCTATACGTTTATATAGTACGTTGGCCGATGAGATTAGGGTTTACGATGGCAATTAAGACTATATATTAATATAGCTAGTGGTACCATGCACTATGGCTCAATACGATCATTAATATTGAGGAATTGCGAATAATTATTTTTGTCTATATCTTTTGAAGGAAAAGAGGAATAGAATAGTGTGAAAGATGAAATTGAAAGAGCACTATTTACGATAGCCAATAGACGGACCATAGTGTTCGTGTGCCGTCCGCGTTCAAACAACGTCCGTTTACCGCCGTCAACGCGTTTTCCTTTCCATATTCTATTGCATATTCATTCCACTTCTTTTGATATTCCACTTTGTTATTGTTATTACTTGTTAGTATTTACTAAGTTTAATCGATTTGTTTATTTTTCTCTTTGCTAGTACAACAGTGTCAACTGTCAAGTAGTACACAATTTGTTTGTCCACAAGTATATTACAATCAAGTGTCGTATCTTCTTTTTTTTTTTTCGTCAGTGTCGTATCTTCTCACCAACTCAATTTATTATGAATTGTGTCTACATAGCTAGCTCAATGCATCAAGCTTCTGTTCGAAACTATTCAACTCATAATTGTGCTATAATATTATTCAGAAATATAAAAAAAATTACCCTTTTTGAATCGGGTTTGAGAAATCGACCAGATACACGATGTTAATCTCTGAAAAGACTACATATATATATGCAGAAACAAAAACATGCTGTGAAATAGAGAGCGAGAGAGAGAGGTCACGAAATTTAGTTAATTACATGCTTCCAAAATCCAACAAAACTATGGCCCTCTTCGTAAATCCTTTTCGCATTTAAATATGATAACACCCAAGGAAAAACAAGAACAAACCGATATACTGTACGTGGCAAAATCTTGATCCGTTGGACCGGCAAAAAAAATTCATCATACATACGTACAACATCTCCACGCTTGGGATATCCTTACGGATCCGACGATAGTATCGCGTCACTCGATATTATAACACTCGCGCGTGTAAGGGTGAGCGGCGCCATCTAACATTTTAAATGTTGTGACCTAAAAAGGGCAAAAGAAGAAGCAGAGACGAAACATCATATAAACTCACAACCGCTCGCCCCCACGTAAGACCGCCACGCGGCGCCTCGTAGCCGAGTGTTCGTGACCGAAAAGCAGAATCTTATTCTTTATTTAAACCAGACAGCATCGACAAGATTATATCACTATATTAATGTTTCTTCTTCTTTTTTCCTCTCCCTATATTACCTTTTTACATTACTTTATCAGCAACAAAAGAACACTTTTACTACTGTTAACATGGAAATTTGTCGTCAGGGTAAAAACAAAAGAAAAATGATAAATGGAAATTGCTCTTAAAAACCCACTGTTATTAGAGACAAAAACTAAGACATTGTATAATACTCTTTATTTTTTGATAAAGAGACATTGTCTAAGGTTAAATGGTCCAGTAAGCACATGTACCAAATGACGCAATTATTGGTCATGTGCCACCGCAGACATAGTCTAAGGTTCACCAATGGTTCATCCATCTAAAGCAAGTTGGAAACATAGGTTCCTTTTAGTCTTTTAGATATTTANTACTTTTCATTTTTGTAAATTGGTTGGTTATAGGTACACTGAAGGTTTTGGTTTTTTTTTTTTTTTTTTTTTTTTTCTTTTTTGCTGTCGTGGTCTGAAAAAGAAAGATGTCAAAAACATAACAGTACTACAGAAAAAAAAAGTTAAATAATGTTAGTTAGACTAGCCAGAACATGAGTTACACGAGTTTTTCAGTAGTTCTCAATGTAGGGAAGATAGCAGATTTGAATTAACTAAAGATTATAAATTAAAATAGAATTACGAATACTTCAAAAGAATTCTCACTTCCGTCGTTGTCCAGTAAATATCTAAAGATTTTTTTTTTTGTAGATTCATCTTATTATTTTCGATAAGTTCTCCCAAAACTAAATAAAAGTCCTTCTAACTTATTATAACAAGATAAATACTTTTTGAAAAAATCATTCTTACTTTTTTACTTGAAGTTAGTATTATTCGACATTATCATGAATTCTACATTCTAATGTGTGTCATGGATAAATTCCAAGTAAGTTTCATACAAAAACTTAACTATAAGGAATATTCTCAAATCGATTCCTAACATTATTACAAGAAACCCAAGAGCGTTTTTAAAAAAAAAACAATTAATTCAAAATATTCAAAATAAAAAAATATCTTAGGAAATTAAGTGGAGCCAAGGTACATAATATGAAGAAAAAAAAAATGTGGACCAATAGAGACTGCACTTATTTGTTTTTGAACACATCACATATAATGCATTCCTATTATATATACGAACGGTAGATAATGCATTCACTAACTTAATCTAATCTGAGGGTAATCAAAACATCATGTGGTTAATAATAAGTTAAACAACACATATATTTCCCTGATATGATTTAAAAAAAAAATAGTAAAAAGAAAATGATGTTGAAGAAAAAAGGAAAAGTAGAAAACGTAATCGTAAATGGGCCCACGAGGCCCAAATCAAACTTGCCTCAGTCACAACCTGCTCACGTTGCTTCCTCCTTCCTTTGCTTGCTCTCTCTCTCTCTCTCTCTCTCTCTCCCTCTCCCTCCTTCCTATATAAGCATGTGCCAATTGCCTTCATCAAACTCACGCCTTCTCTCTTCTTCTTCATTCCCGTCTTCTCCGCTTTAGGTTTCCGTCTCTGTTTCTCTCTTTGCATTTTCCCGAGAAAAACTTCACATTCTCGCTTTTTTTTTTTCTCTCTTTCTTTTTCTTCATCACCCTTTTAAACAAATCCCACCTCTTGCATGGTTGGTGAATAACAAATTTGTTTTGTTGAGTTCAGATTCGTTGAAAAGTCCTTTTTTTTTGTTCTGAAAACTGTTCATCGTGGAGATTCTCGGATCGGGTAGAGCTGCTAGAGGTGGATTTCACGGCGGGGATAGATTCATCTTCTGCCTTCTCTTGAGGGGGTAGCCGAGGCTCCGGCCTCGGCGGTTTTTAAACCCCTACCTTCACAAAATCTGGGAAATTAAAAGATTAAAAACAAAAAAAAAAGTTTCGATTTTTTTGTTTTCCTCTGTTTCTCGAAAAAAGTTTTTGTTTTGTTCGAGAATTTCTTGTAAAGTGAGATTGTGATCGTTTGTTTTTGTTGCTGAGAAGAGAGGGTTGAAGAAGAAGAAGATATAAAAAGATGCCTGCTTTAGCTTGTTTTGTTCCTCCAGGCTACGCTTTATCCAATACCACCGCCGCTGATGTCTTTATTCCGGCGTCTTCACCAACTTCCGCCACCGCCGCCGCTTCCGTTGTTGACAGCTCCTGTCGCTGGTCTTCCTCTCTCTCGTCGTCTCTTTACCGAATCGATGGATGGGGAGCTCCTTATTTCGTCGCTAATTCGTCTGGTAACATCTCTGTTCGTCCTCACGGCTCTGAGACTTTGCCTCACCAAGACGTCGATTTGCTCAAGATCGTTAAGAAGGTGACGGATCCGAAATCCTCCGGTGGTTTGGGGTTGCAGCTCCCGCTTATCGTTCGTTTCCCTGATGTTTTGAAGAACAGGCTCGAGTGTCTTCAATCTGCGTTTGATTTCGCGATTCAGAGCCAAGGGTATGGTTCTCATTACCAAGGTGTTTTTCCTGTGAAATGTAACCAAGATCGATTCGTTGTTGAGGATATTGTCAAGTTTGGATCTTCGTTTCGGTTTGGTTTGGAAGCTGGCTCTAAACCTGAGATCCTTCTCGCTATGAGCTGCTTGTGTAAAGGTAACCCTGATGCCTTTCTTGTGTGTAATGGTTTCAAAGACGCTGAGTATGTATCCTTGGCCCTGCTTGGGAGAAAACTTGCGTTGAACACTGTGATTGTGCTTGAGCAAGAAGAAGAGCTTGATTTGATTATTGAGCTTAGCCAGAAGATGAATGTGAGGCCTGTTATTGGGTTGAGGGCTAAGCTGAGGACTAAACACTCGGGGCATTTTGGATCAACTTCAGGTGAAAAGGGCAAGTTTGGATTGACCACTACTCAGATTGTTCGTGTGGTGAGGAAGCTGAGCGAATCTGGTATGCTTGATTGTCTACAGCTTCTGCATTTTCACATTGGGTCACAGATTCCATCGACTTCGTTGCTCTCTGATGGTGTTGCCGAAGCTGCTCAGCTTTACTGTGAACTTGTGCGTCTTGGTGCACATATGAAAGTTTTCGATATCGGTGGTGGTTTGGGGATTGACTACGACGGGTCTAAATCTGGAGACTCGGATCTCTCTGTCGCGTATACTCTCGAGGAGTATGCTGAAGCTGTTGTAGCTTCTGTTCGCTTTGTGTGTGACAGGAGATCTGTGAAACATCCGGTGATATGCAGTGAAAGCGGTAGAGCAATAGTCTCTCATCACTCTGTGTTGATCTTTGAAGCTGTTTCGGTAGCTAAACCAACGGTTCATCATCAAGCGACTCCTAACGATATTCAGTTCCTGCTCGAAGGTGATGAGGAAGCTCGTGCCAACTACGAGGATCTTTATGCTGCTGTGATGCGTGGAGACCGTGAAAGCTGCCTCCTTTATGTCGATCAGTTGAAGCAGAGGTGTGTTGAAGGTTTCAAAGAAGGTGTTTTGAGCATCGAGCAGTTAGCTTCTGTTGATGGGTTATGCGAGTGGGTGTTGAAGGCTATAGGCGCATCTGATCCGGTTCATACTTACAATATCAATCTATCAGTCTTCACTTCGATTCCTGATCTCTGGGGGATTGATCAGCTGTTTCCTATTGTTCCTATCCATAAGCTCGATCAAAGGCCCGGGGCTCGTGGGATCTTCTCGGATTTAACTTGTGACAGCGATGGGAAGATCAACAAGTTCATAGGCGGGGAAACCAGCTTACCATTGCATGAGCTTGACAGCAATGGTAGTGGAGGAAGGTACTTTTTGGGTATGTTCCTTGGAGGGGCTTACGAGGAGGCGCTAGGTGGACTTCACAATCTGTTTGGTGGGCCAAGTGTTGTCCGGGTCTCGCAGAGTGATGGACCACACAGCTTTGCAGTGACCCGAGCCGTGCCTGGTCAGTCCTCAGCAGATGTTCTCCGAGTAATGCAGTATGAGCCTGAGCTAATGTTTCAGACCTTAAAGCACCGAGCAGAGGAAATGATGCATACCAAAAGCAGTAGCGATGAAGAAGAAGAAGAAGAAGAAGAAGAAGATACTGAGTTCAACAATGTCGCGGCTTGTCTCGATCGTTCGTTCCACAACATGCCGTATCTTGCAACTGAGCAGGCATCGCCAAGTAACTCTCTTTCAGCTGCGATCAATAACCTCGGGTTTTACTACTGCGACGAAGACAGCTTCGATTACCTCTCTGTGTGAGGGAAGGTGGTCGTAGTGTGGTTTGTTGTTGCATTTATTTACTTTCAATAAATTGACTATTAAATAATAAAATGATGAGATCCATGATCCATCGTTGTTTAAGGTTTTAATTAAAGGATCCGAATGATGTGAGCCTTTTGTTGTAATTCCGATCCTTTTTATCTTATTTTACTGAATAGAAAAGACCATTTTATGGACAACTTGAGTCTTTTGGCTGCCATTAACCCATTAGACGACTTTTTCACTATGTTCAAAACGATGAATTATGAACAAGTTCAAAACCTAATTATATATAAAAGTTTCTCTAGTTAGACGGCATTGTGGGGGCCTGGGGGGATGCGGTCATGAACAGATGAGTATGACAACACACACGAGTTCCACATGGACATGAGAGATTCTGACATATATGTGTATTATGGACTGACATGTTTTATCTTTTGCCTTGTATTTAATACTGGACTTTGGGAAGCGGTTAAGTGATGATTGATACTGTGGCTCATGATTGTGTTTTTTTCCTAATCGAATAGTACTAGTTCTCTCTCTTTTTAAGTCACGGCTTGTTGGAATATATTTCCTTTCACGTGGAGCTAGTTTTGGACCCATTCTTGACAAAGGAAAAAAAATGCATATTCCAGATAATGTGTTGTTTCCATTATAGTTGTCCGGTTGTTGGCGATCATGCAAAAAAAATAAAATAAATAAATAAATAAGAAAGAAAGAAAGGAAAGGATAAAAATTGAAAGGTGAAAAGTTTGACGAAGATGATTAGAGTATATATAGATAGTTCCGGTCATCAAATTGTAGATGATCGTGTCACTTTGTGGTGTGTTTGTTGAAACATAAGTATGTATTTTTTAACCTAGAAAGAAATTTATCATTCTTTCCTAAAGATGATAGTATTCCTCGAAATCTAAAACGTCAGAGCTTAACAGAATTTCTTTGAACAAAAAAAAAAAAAACCAAAATTTTAAAGAAACAACAGATTCAATCTTGTTTCTTTCACCGTGGGATTGAAGGATAGCAAATTCAAAATGGGGCTAAAGGTTGGTAGAATCTAGTCCTATAACATCTTCGCTTTGAATTCAGCAATTTGGATTTGGAATCGGCATATTTGTTGACAACTTGATCCCATTTACTTTTATCGACCAATGGTCCTTACCAAGATGCCATGTGATGCGTGACGACATCAATTTGCTGATATTGGTCCCCGATAAGTAAGATAAATGATTCCAAACAACCCAAAGTTTCCAATCTGCGGTTCAAATTTAATCTCCAATAGATTTGGAGTGTGTTTGTTTATACGCTGCACTTCTACACAAATGAACGGTGAAAAGGTTGATTAAAAAATAAACAATGAGGCATTCAGGCATGGCAGCCGAAGTAAAAAAAAAAACACACAGACTGTAACGAGTAAGTGGACCTTGTTCGGTTTTGAGCCCATCTCATTTCCAAACATTACTTCAGAAAAAACAATCTTGGGTGTTGAAAAACCGATAGATCTTAGTTATACTATTCACTGTCGGGTATTCGACATGCATCAAGGTAAGAAAAAGAACACACTTTTGATGTTTTAGTGACAAGTTTTCATGGTCGGAACATTCCATGATTCAAGCGCAGCTGGAAGTGTTTTATGTGAAGAAATATAAACCAAGTTGAAACAGGATTCTCTTACTGGAACAAAACATTCTTAAAAAACAACAATCGGTCCATCAAAGGTTTCAACCTTGAAAGTAGTTATTTTATCTGCTGAACCATAGCCACTGGATGCTTCAAATCTGCAATAGATAACAAACACCATTGAAACACAACGTCTAAGTGGTTCCACTGCGACATTTTGATATATCGAGGGACATTTACTAGAATAAAGATAAACGCATTTGGTATGATCCTCTGAACTTACTTTATTGATGGGTATGAAAACATGGAAGCTAGGTTTATGGGTTGTCTTCTAGACCATAGTTGTACACAATCTCAATCTGCATCAGTCACACACACACAAACACAAAAAGAGGATCAGCACTTGCGAAGAAGAAAGTGAGATCATTACAAAGGACGTGATAGAATGTTGTTTAGAACGAAAAATTACCCCAGCAGGCGGAGTCGGGTTTCTACAGAACTTTGAGCCACCAGGAGCCCATGGAACTACAACAGAAATTATGGGTCATTTGGAGGTTTGGACCGCTAAATAAAGTTCTCTCATGTGAGAAAGAGCTAATAAACACTTGTTCCTAACATCAAGAACAATTCATTTATGGGTAAAGGTGCTTACCGATATAAGGATCAGGGTGCCGCCATTTGTTGTATTCTGATTCACCATGAGCGATCAGTTTGTCGATTCTGTCAATGTCCTCCTAGAAGCACCCCAATAGAAGAATCATAGCAAGAGACACACAATGAGAGACAAAGATGAGAAACGCAAATGTACACCAACGTTGTCATTGTGTCAACAGTTGTAAGAATACCCTCAATCTATATTGGCTCCTATATGATTCTCAACTCCAGTTTTGCACTATTTACTTAATCTCAACAAAACATACATTACATAGAATGCATCGAAACATAAAATCATAATCTAATGGATTAGGAAGCAAGAGTTCCCTATTGTAATGATCATGAGTGGATGGATATACAAACTCGAACACAAAATCACATTATAAGATGAGTCCTTATTATTTTCGATTCTCTAATCTCCTAGCCATTTGCAGCAGTATAAAACATCTGTGAAACAAGCATTCACACATTCACTTATTTGATAGTATCAAAGAAAACAACTAAGCCGGAGAAAATGTAGCAGACTCCACACATTAAAAAAAAAAAAAAAAAAAGATCCTTAATTTATCATCCGAACACACTTACATAGGCTATGTTCATATCTCTAAAGTCAAATCAAATGAAAGGTGAAGAGAACAAACCACATCTTGGTTGGCATTGAACTTCTCACGCAGATCAGAAGCCTACAAAAGGAATCAATTGAAATCAGAACCTAAAAATGCGAGATCGACGAAACAACAAACAAGGAAAAACAAAAGTCCAAGCTTGAATCGGGAGATCTGAGAGGAAAGACTTACATCCCTGTAGAAGATATGGCGATGAACAGCCCAATTGAGAGTATCTTTAAGAGCACGGCGATACAGGATTCGAACCCTCTCCTTCTGTGCCGCTCGCCGCGCAAAGTACGCCGCCGTCGAAACTCCGCTCATTGTTTTTCTTTTTTTTTATCTGATTCCGATTGATTTCGAGTCTCTCTCTTTACACTCTTCCCCTTCCTCTATCTGATTTCCCCTTTTTCCAACAAAGCCAAACCTTCTGCATCAGTCAGAGGGAAAGAGAAGAAATATATATTTATTGGGCCTGTGATTGGGCCCATACATGGAATGGGTTCACGAAACATGAAATAGATGCTGGTTAAATTAGTCGAACCAAAATCAAAAAAAGAGAAGAAAGGGAAAAAAATAAACTCCGTCGCCGGGACTCGAACCCGGGTCTCTCGGGTGAGAGCCGAGTATCCTGACCAGCTAGACTACAACGGATTGTTGACATAGTCATAGAACTTGGTTATCTAACCTATTTGAAGAACAAGATTGTAGACTTTCTTATATGCTTCATTACTTCAAGAATCAAAGATCTTGTAAGATTCAAATCTGAAGTAAACAGTATTAAGGTAACGTAACATAGACTTTATGATATATATGATAATGCTCTTTATTTGTCTTTCACTAGTTTGGAGCTTTTATAGTTGGAATATTATATATTGGCGCTATATATGAACCTTGATTGGAAATGTTTTTGGTTGATGATGTTATGAATCAGAAAGTTAAGATTTGCTATTGCTTCTTCGAAATAGAAGATCTAAAGATTTGGATTTCGGATCAGTGGTTGGGTTGGGAAGGTCAGAAAGGAGATAGCACATGAGAAAGCTACTTTTGTATTGAAATCTAGTTTTATGAAAGAAGTAAAAAAAAACACTTAGGAAACTACTGAGTACTGACCAAAGGGTCCATGGAACTGTGTGGTCCTTCTATTGTAAATCTTTATGTGACAGTTGATATAATTTAAGAACTCGTAGGTAGAAAATTAAAGCTGGTAACATGTGCTGGGAAGTGATATATGTGTATAGTGTGATGAATCATGTTGTCACTATAGCATAAACTTAGAAAACATCTTATGCTTGCACAAGTGATGGAGTTTCTCTAAACTTAGCACAACTAGTCAATGTATTCGACCTGTAAAGTAATTACTCTTATCATAATCTATTGTGGAATGTTTTAAATGGTTCTTTCATTCGGTATACGCAAAGTGTTGGCATTTATTTTTGCAAAAATACTTCAAAAAGTCTATATAAGCCACTACACATGGACCAAAATCATTCTAAGTACTAGTAGTAGTGGTGGTGGTCTTACATCATTAAAAAAAAAAAAAAAACATGATTTTGTTTACAGAAAACCTTTTTTTTTCTTATAAAGACTAATTAATTCCTGAAACAGCTTCAATTGTTATGAAGCAAGTTGTTAAATTACAAGACTACAACAGATAACGTTACAAAAAAGTAGGTTTTACCTAAGTCTTATCTACCACTTGCTGCCAAATTTGACTTGGTCTGATTTTTTAGTACTAGCTTCACCTGTTTCTTCACCCAACTCTTTACTCTTTCTCAATTCAAGAACCTTCCTATGAAGATTCGAGTGAATCTCATTAGAGAACGTCGGACTATCCGCCGGTCTGTACTCGGGACAGAGCCTACCTGACTTAAACCGGACTCCACATGCATTACATAACGTTTTGGGACCAACTGGACCGGTTCTCCACTGTGGCGTGTTGTTTGTTCCACAATGGCTGCATCTTCGTTGGAACACAACGGCCGCTGTTTCTTGTTTCTTCTTCCTCCACTTCTCTGTTGCTACTGCATGTTGTTGATGATTGGCTGAAACGAGTGGCCAAACACGACCTCCGGTTAGACTGTTCCTAGACCGTTTGGTTCTTGGTTTAACCGGGATTCGAGATGAGAAGTTTGGTTTGGTTTTGTGGGTTTGTTTGAAGAGAAGTGAAACCTCTGGTGAAGAACAATCATCCACAACACGAGATACCCATTCAAGCTCTTCCACATCTTCATCCTAAAAAAAATTCACAAACAAAAAAAAAAAAAATCAGAAAAAATAAACAAATTTTGTTTTAGTTATAAGCAAAAAAAAAGAAAAAAGAAGCCTCTAAATTACCGGCAAAGAAGGAAGTTGATCAAAGAGACAAGGTTGTGAACTAAAGACACAATCTTGTTCTTGTTCTTGTTCTTCTTGTGAAGAAGAAGCAGAGACAAGTTCGTCTTCTTCTTCTTTAAGTTGTTGACCTTCTGAGAAATCGAGGAAACACTCAACAGAGAAATCTTCAGGCAAAGAAGAAGTTCGGCTTAAATCTTCGGAGACAATCACTTGATGATGCTTGAGAGATGAAGTAGTAGACTCTCCTCTTAGACTTGCCTTTAGGGCTCTAGCTTCTGTCCACAGCTCCATTTCACTCTTTAACAACACATACAGAATCTTTTGTTTTTAAGTTTCACTTGACATAATAATCTTTAATTCTCACTAGCTATATTTATATTACAAGGACCACTAATACACAAAACATAAACACAAGTAAACATATAGGAAACGAAATGGCTAAAAAGCTAAACTTTTATGATAAACAAAATCGTCTTCGCATGCAAAGTTTCGAAAGATTAGAAAGAAGATAAGAAGAGGGGAGAGGTATATGGGATGTGCTCATCGTATCTTTTTACCTGACAAAGGCGAGAAAAGCTGAGAGAATGGCGAAGAAACAGAGGAGAGAGAGAGAGAGAGATGGGAAAAGTAAGAGAGGGGGCACTGAAGTTAAAGGACGATTCTTCTAGGGGTTAAAAAGGTAAAACAGAGACTTTGTGTGTTTTTGTGTTTGTGCTTCCAATTTCTAAAAGTTAAAGCTTTTTTTTTTTTCTTCCTTTTCTCCTAATTTTTTTTTTGTTTCTGGGATATTACAAAATCTTCTTTCACGAATGATACTTTGATTGGTGTCACAGAATCAATTCTTTTCGTCTTCTTTATTTATTTGCCTCTTCATTTTGGTGTAAAACGATGTGTTCTTTTTACTTTATTTTCTCCAAACCGTGGATCAGTTTTATAAAAAAAATAAACAAGGGTTAAGTCTAAATCCATTTGTTTTTGTTACTGCTTATTATATATGGATTTTGTTTTCATAAGGGGAAAACAAGAAAAAGGTTAAGATTTTTGTATTTTCACGTCAGGATTTTGTTTGATTTCTTTTCTTGAGTTTTCTTTGGACCTAATCAATTGAGTTCTTTACGTGGATCTTTCTTTGGCTTGGGCTTATCCTTCTTCGTCGTCACATATTGATAAGTCAGGTCTGTTTCTTTCACATTATTCAATACAAAATTTTGATTGATTTTTATAATATCTCTTTAATTATTGTGAAGGGTTATATCATGCCCTTGGTCGATGCCAATTTACCTTGTCTTGTCAGAAGGGTTGACCATTGGGTGAAACATTCAAGTTTTTTTACAACGGTCAAAGATGAATATGTTAATACTGTTCACCGATTAACTCGTGATCTCTTCTTAATTTTTAAGAAATTTCTATATCTAGAGATCCATATTGAAACTAATAAGTTACCCAGAATATGTCATAACATTACTAAATCATGAATTCTATTTATATCATCCAATCTAAAACGTTAGAACTGACCCATATTGCGTCAGAAATTAACTAAATATTGAGATGCAATTGTTAACGAAATGAGAATTTTACTTCGCCACATGATGTATGTAATCATGAATATATAATATTCATGATTACATACATGTACACCAATGTCACCATCCTAATTTCTAAGAAAAGTCAGACTTTTGAATTTGTATTTTCTAAAACACATCGTCCAGACAATTTAATCTTTCTATATATGAAATACAAATTCTAACGATCTATTATTTAGTACATCTATTCAGTCTAATAACATATTAGCGCAAGGCAACATTTTTTTTCACTCTTAGAAACAAAAATAATAATATATTAGCATTGTTTGTAACAACTCACAAACAAATGTTACGCAGTTATGCTATATAACAAACATTGCCATGCAGTCGCTAATGGAATATGTGAACCGTTCTGCTATTTTAGGCATGAGATATAAGATTAGGTAACCAAAACAAGAAAATAGTATTCCGATAGAAACATTTTCATACCATAACAACAACTTTCATGTTGATTTTTTTATTCTTTGACGTATCATTGGATTAAGCGGATTTTTGCTAAACCGAATAATATAATCTCTACCGAACCTCAATTCACCAAATTTTCCAAATACACAAAAATTTATCTAAAATTTTAGAATTTTTTAAAGAAGTGTACAATTCAAATTGGATTCAAACACTACTCAACCCGAAAACAGCATAAATAAAGTTCTTTTATACCTATCACGACGCTAAAACAAAAAAAATGGAAGTGTGGGTTGTGGTAGTGATGGGAATGGAGAGAAGATGCATGCCACCGGTGGAGTGGAGTGGAGTTCACCAAAGCAACCACTATAGCTAAATCCTGACCAATATACATATATATAAATGAAATCAGTATCAAAATGTACTACTTTCTTTACAACTATGCAATCTTTCCATTTTTAGTTTGGCTTATATTAAAGAGACCACAACTTTTATTTGCTGCTTTAAAAACCAGAGTCTTAATTTGAGATCTTTTTGTTTCTTATCTTAAATATCTTTAATGTTTTATATGCTCGTTCGTTGATTTTACATTTAAACACAATCTTAAGAATCTGCATATAGATGTTATTTGTATCCATAATTGACCTTGGGACAAAAATTAGGGATTGGTTTTTTTCAAAAGAGTCGTCACAATCACTTAGAGAGAGGTATTGGTTTAGGATTTAGAAAAAATTTTAATGACTTTAAAAGTTAGGTAAATATGTTGTTATTCAATCAAGACTTTTTAAAACTCTTTAAAAATTTGGTGTTATTGGTTGTGGATTTGTAAAAAGTTATCTAAAATCTTGATAAATCTAGTGTTATTAAAAGTTTTAATTCAAGTAAAACAAAAGAATCTTGGATTGTTAATGAATTCAAATTTTATATTATTGGTTTAGAATTTTATATCATTTCCTTCATAACAAAAGTCATAAAAACTCTTTCATCAAATAGAAAGATCTTACAAGATTAGAAAAAACAAATCAGCAAGATTTTAAAAAATTTCCTAAACAATCTCTTAGAATCTTTCATTTTTAACTTTCAATTTTCTATGATTCTAAAAATCAGCAAGAACATAAAGTCATTAAAATTCTTTCTAAATCCTAAACCAATACCTCCCTTTGTAGTATACACAAATTTTATGTGTGCTTGAAAGTTTTATTTTTGAAAAGTTTGGTAAAGGAACATTCTTTTTTAGCTGATATTTCATTTTTGTAAAATTAGGGAAAAAACAGAAAAGATTTTTAAAAAGGGAGCACCGGAGCAGGCTGGTGAGAAGTGACGAGAGCGTATGGGGGGAAAGGAGAACGTGTCACATTTTCCTTGTTATTCGTCGATTCTGCACGCATCATCACTCTTCCCCCATTCTCTTCGTTTATAAAACATGTTGTAGTTTTTATCATTTTTGACGTCAATAGAATGGGAGATGGTTTCATGTGGTTTTTGAGTTAGTGAATAGTGATCCATGTATTATCTATATATTTAGGCAAAAATTGTAATATATTAGTATCCCCTCTCAGCTATAAATAAAGTTTTACCTAATCAAACTTCACTAGTGTTATTTCAATTTCAAACTCATTCTTCTTTAGTGACGCAAATATGATTGTTCCAAATGAATTTTGTTTTTCACATAAAAATAACACTAGCTGAAAAAAAAAAAACAAAGACAAAAAACATAATCATTCAGTTTTAACAAATCATAATCCATTTGAACCACTACATATTGACAAAACAACGTAATCATTCATCACGAAGCATATAGTCAAAATAAATCTCTAAGTCCTCGACAGACCAAACAACTGATCACTATTCGCATCAAAGACACGATATAAGAAAACTGTGATAGAAATGAAAGAACCAGAAATGCTAATTGCATTACACAAAATACACAACAATGAGCTTAAATTATGTATAATTAACAGATTTCGCTATTTTGTTCCACAATAACATGATGAACTATTAGTTTCATAAATCGATATTTTAAGAGTTAAGTACACAATGGCCAATGGTTTGATACTTGGTTATTTCAAAATCCATTGACAACAATATATGGATTTAAAATTTTCATTAATGTTTTAGACGTAGTCACTGTTTCTTTTTTCTACTATGATGTTAATATAACTTACGCAAATCCAGGAACGAAAAATACTGCTAAGAAACATAATATAAAAGCAGAATAAACAAGACGAGTAATAAAAGTTCAGCCATCAAAAACGAGTCCAAAACAAGTCGCACTGAAGTAGAGCTCTTACCAAAAAGACACCATATCAATGGCGACATAACAATAGGTTCTTTAATTTTTATGCCAAGAAAAACAAACAAATCTATAATCCCCTAAGCACCGATGATTTCAGTTGGCTCCTCAGCAACTGGCTCATCAGCTGCCCTGTCTACCTTCACACCAACATCCTCTGCTGTGTAATCTCCATGCACCTTAAGAAAAAACAAGAATAACAAAGTTTGATCAGATTTGTATCCATGGCTATACCAAGACATTTAACAATGACGACATTAATGTGTTTCAATTTACCTCCATGAGCTTTCCAAGGTCAAACTTGGGTGCCTTAAGGATCTTCACTTTACGGATGAACACGTTCTGCAATGGGTAGATGCTTGATGTTGCCTTCTCAATTTCTCTTCCAATGGCTTCTGGGATGAACTTGGCAACAAGATCCTTGAGGTCACAAGATGAAGCCTCCTTCACCATAATCTCACTCATCTTTCTGCGGATCTACAACGATCAAGAAATTAATCTTCTGTCAGAAAATAGACAATACCAATGAACACATTATGATAATGTAATGTAATTACCTGACGGATTTGGCTGGATTGAGCATAACAAGTACGCTTCACTTGGTTAGCACGTCTCTTTGTGAAGGCAATGCAGAAAAGCCTCAAGGTGAAACCGTCAGTGGTTTTCACATCAACATGGGCTTCAATCAAAGTCTGCCACTTCTTCACCAATGACCTTAGCTTGTCTGTGGTGAAATCCATACCCTACAAATCATAGAATTAAATCAGTAAATTGTTTCAAAATGCCACAAACTACAACAACAAACAACAAATAAAACAAGCAAGGGGTGGTCGTCTCTGAAAACTTACCCAGAACTGGGTCAACACATTCCTTCCCTGGACATCCTCAGCTCTAAGACGGATCTTCCTGTAAGCATTATCCTCATCTCCTTGAAGGTCAGCAAGAGACACCTCAAACACTCTGTGCTTCAGTCCCTCAGAGGCAATCTATTCACAATAAAAAGACCATCCAAAAAACAAAGTCAGATTTGAACAAAGGGATCAATCTAAAAGAACCCTCACTATGCTCTTATCACATTTTGCAATTCCTAGAATCCCAACAACAAAAGACAACACAGGCAAATGTTATCTCTCCAACTAACATTACGCAAATGACTATTCTCTATCCCTATGCTCTCAAGCAAATGTACAGTGAACCCTAATCTAGCTCCAGTGCTAGTAATAGACATAAGAGACATTACCTTGGTACCCTGAGTCCTGGAGACAAGAGTCTTCCCAACATTCCTCTTGGTGAATGAAGAAGGAGCCTTCACGTCATACCAGTCCTTCTTGGAGAAAGGATCAACACTGCACCATATATTACAGTTTCTCAATACACTGATTAGATTCAGAAATCATAAATAATTATTCAGGGAATAAGTTACTCACAGCTTCTTCTTTCCTCCTTTCCTACCCTTCGAAATCCTCTTGTTCTTACTGTAACATCGGAAAATAACAATAGATCAGTACATGATACTCGAAGTCGAAACAATCAAATGAGAGATTACGATACATAATCGAAGGAAGAGATAGAGAGAGAGAGAGAGAGAGAGAGAGATTTACCCGACCGCCATGGTTAAGGATCTTCAGATGGTAGCGACGCCGAGCTACAGTGAAGAAGAAGAAGATGAAGAAGCGGCTTCAACAACTGAGAGAATAACCTAATTCACTGGCATTTCATTTATATATGTCTAGGGTTTTGCATCGTTCAGTTTTTTTTTTTTTTTTTTTTTTT
>NC_025694.1:2695687-2710845 GCF_000633955.1 Camelina sativa
TTTTTTTTTTTTTTTTTTTTTGACTTGACATAAACTTAAAAGCATGGATCTGATTTTAAAAACCCAATAGTTTTAGAAAGCCCAATTAAAAAGCCTTTTTGAACCCTTCTTTTCGAAACAGAGAGTTTGGTTTCGTCGTGTTCGAAAGAAGAGAGAGAGCTTCAACAACGCCATTTTTGACGATTTCGAATCTCTCTTTCATTCGGTAAGTTCTTCTTCCAGGTGAATCGGAGGAAGCTCGAAAGTGGAAGGAAGGTAACACGGAGATAAGAAAGAAAGAACGAAATTTGTAAAGAGCTCTTGACCAGGTGAACACAATGGAAGCAATTAGAAAACAAGCTAGCAGATTGAGAGAACAAGTTGCGAGACAGCAGCAGGTGATAGATTTCTTAACTTTTGTTTTGCCCAACTGTTTCAGATCTTGTTTCTTTATCGTTTATGGTTTTTGATTTTGTATTCTCTTTTGTGATTACGTTGATTCGTTAGTTTCTGGTGAATCAATCAATAATGTGATGATGATGAAGCTTTTTTCTTTTCGGATCGGTGTTTTTGGAGTTAATGGGTAGTTGGATCTGTGTGTGATTAATAATTTGATTCAATGTTAGAATGGGTATAATCCCTTCTGGATTGGGGAAGTTTCAGTCAAATTTGATGTTTTTGTCAAAAGGGCCATTTAGGATTTGCTTGGCATAGATAGTTTTATATATCAAGATCAAAAATTGATTGATATGTTGAGGGTACTGAATGATTTTGTTGTCTTAGATTAACATCTTAGTGCTACCATGAGATCAGGAGGTTTGTTTCTTGAATTTGAGGTTAATTGGTAGACTGACTTAGTTTTGTTGAATGGTTAAGGCTGTCTTCAAGCAGTTTGGAGGAGGAGGATACGGTTCTGGTTTATCTGATGAAGCAGAACTCAATCAGCATCAGAAGCTAGAAAAGCTTTACATATCCACCCGTGCTGCCAAGGTTTTTCTTATATACCGTCGTTGACTAGTTTGATGTTTTGATTACTTTTAATTTGGACTCAATGCATTCTTCGTTTTCAGCATTACCAAAGGGATATTGTTCGTGGTGTGGAAGGTTATATAGTCACGGGGTCAAAACAAGTTGAGATAGGTGATTTTGTTGGCACTTGATTGTTAACTTTTTGTATATATATATATATATATATATATATTTTTTTTTATGGCTGTTGTAGACTTGAATTGGCTCACAGGCATGGTTTTCATTGTGCACTCATTGTTCCTCAGGGACCAAACTGTCGGAGGATAGCAGGAAATATGGTTCAGATAATACATGTACAAATGGTAACGTATTAATAAGGGCTGCACTGAGCTATGGGCGTGCTCGGGCACAAATGGAGAAGGAGCGTGGAAATATGTTAAAGGCTCTTGGTACACAGGTTTGTCTTTCTCAGTCTCCACCAATGTGTCAAGTACATAACTTGTGTATGTGATAGAAATACACAAAGAATTGCTTTCTTGTCATTGCTAGTGGAATGACTGCCATTTATGGGAAGATCTATTGTTTTAATCTGGATTTTTTTTGTTACATACCTTCGAGTCAATAAGTGTCATGGTGTTTACTTGGTTGGATCTTTCTTTATATGACTACTATAATCACATCACACTAATATTTAAATCTTAGGTTGCTGAGCCACTACGAGCAATGGTTTTGGGAGCCCCGTTGGAGGATGCTAGACATCTTGCTCAACGTTATGACAGAATGCGCCAAGAAGCTGAAGCTCAGGTACCATGAAGGAATTTGATTATCATTCATAGAAATATGGGTGTTTTCCTCTTTTTAGAACTAGCATTTGTTATTACTACCGTGATAGAATTTTACTCATGGTCTGATATAAACAGGCTACAGAAGTTGCAAGACGTCAAGCAAAGGCGAGAGAGTCTCAAGGTAATCCTGACATCCTGATGAAACTCGAATCTGCTGAAGCAAAACTTCACGACTTAAAATCAAATATGACAATACTGGGGAAGGAAGCTGCTTCTGCTTTAGCTTCCGTTGAGGATCAACAACAAAAATTGACTCTTGAGCGACTTCTTTCAATGGTAGTGCAATTGGTTGCAAGCTCTATTGTTAGGTCGACTTTGTTTTACTTACCTATATGTACTTTGTTGAAACAACTGTATTGTTCATTCCTCATTTCAGGTTGAATCTGAACGTGCCTACCATCAAAGAGTCCTCCAAATACTTGATCAGCTCGAAGGAGAGGTTGGTGTGCATCACTTTTACAGCTTTCATTATTCTGTCATAGTGATAGTATTCTTGTCGAATAGCCAGTTTATCATTATACGAGTCAACTAAGGGAAAAATTGAACATTCTTGAACCTACAGATGGCATCTGAGAGGCAACGTATAGAAGCTCCGTCTACTCCCTCGAGTGCAGAAAGTATGCCGCCACCTCCATCATATGAGGAAGCTAATGGAGTGTTTGCATCTCAGATGCATGACACGTCAACAGATAGCATGGGTTACTTCTTAGGAGAGGTATGCCACTCAGGTCTATAATGATGTCTAGTGCCTTTTTAACAAAAGACCTAGTTAAAACTTCTGTTTACATTGGTGGTAACAATTTCAAAGAGATAATAGGATTATAAGTTCTCTACGAATGCATTGGATGTAGATAAAGTGTTTCTGATTAGAGAACCGAAAGACAGGCAGGCTACATCAAGATTCCTTTTGGTCCTCGTTTGATGTGCCATTGTAACATACTATTCCCCTTTTAAAAACGTTTTCAGGTCTTGTTCCCATATCACGGTGTGACAGATGTCGAGCTGAGCTTATCAACTGGTGAATATGTTGTTGTTAGAAAGGTTCGATAGTAAACCAACTCCCACATGAGAAAACAAACAAAGTCTCCTTTAGTTCAAGAGTGTTTGTTTGAAACCCCATTTGTCTGTTTGTCCCTATCAGGTTACAGGCAGCGGATGGGCAGAAGGTGAATGCAAAGGCAGAGCCGGTTGGTTCCCTTACGAGTACATTGAAAGACGGGAACGAGTTCTTGCTAGCAAAGTATCCGAAGTTTTCTGAGAATTCAATGGTAACATCGTCGTTTGTTGTGGCTATTGGTAATGGAATTGAGTTGCTTCTGTAGAAGAGTTGTGTGTTCTGTAGAAAGAAAAAGAAAGGGAGAAAGATTTACCGGCGAAACAGATTTTGGGATTGAATTAACGTTCATGAGGATCAGAGATGTGGATTTCTGCGATTTTCTGAATCTGCTAGTGTTCAATTTTTAGGTCCTCTCTTTGGCATTTGATGTAAACGCCAAATCTCTTATCTATTTTCATATGTGTATACAGTTCTTCTTTTGGGTCTTATTTGTGACCTTTCTTTGTTCAATTTACTTTCATTTGATAACACCTTAAAATGTTATAAACAAGTGATTATTTTTTTTTTTTTATCAAATTAACGCAAATGATCATACATACACAGATACACTTAACGTTGGAATCTGGTGTTGTACATTATGGGGATGATGGAAGAACTTATAACTTCACAAAAACGATTAATCAAAACCGTTGACCCTTTCTTACATCACTACTACAGTGTTTTACGACAGTGTTTTGCATTCTGTTTCGCTCACTTTCTAAACTCAGCCGTAAGGAAACAATCTTGATCAAACATTCAAAGAAGCTATGACTTCAAGATCTTGAAGTGACACAATCACCAGCTTCACTACTTACATTGATTTGCTTTGAGATACATAACGACTATGGCCAATAGAAGCACAAACATTACAATCTGCAGTTTCAGGAATAGAGTAGAGGAGGATGATAAGTAACATACAAAATATGAAACACTTTCTATGGAAGCCGGATAACAAAATTAACTTACAAAGACATCCTTCGATTGTGCATCATCTTTAACATAAGTTTTTCTGACCGGAATAAGAAAGAGACAAATATTCATTAGAACCTCAACCAAAAAAAACAAAAGATCATTCTCCTGATCAATGACTGTAACAATATTGGTTATAACAAGTAGAAGAAACCAAGAAAAAACAGAGTCTACCTTTTGTGAAGGACTCCATTATCTCTGGAAACTTTCTTAATTGTTTCGAGTCGGTTTAATGTTTTCATGGCATCAGGATCGCTCTTGTCAACCTATTATAAATAGAACACATATTTCATCTTCTAATTACCAGCAGTGAACACAGGATATATACTGATTAACATATATATTTACCTTTGATTGTAGCATGCAAGAAAAATCATAGAACAAACCATAGACATCATCCATATTCTTTGTTCGATCAATGATTTTAGCTATTAGCCCTAAATAATATAAATCATTTGTCAATAGATCAGCTTTCATATAAGGTAACTCACAAATAACTGATTAGCCTTTGGTTCTAATTAAGCCTTGGCAATTAGATGATGAAATTATGTTAAAGCTAGGTTATAAAACCAAACTGATCAAGATAAAAACATCTTACCTCGCCTCAATCTCACGACACCTCTAAAGACTTGTATATTGTTATAGCATAATGCTAGTGTTCCAATCGCCACGATCTATCAATAAGGAAATATATTTCATGTTAACATAAACACTTCTCAAGTTGATGGCAGCGTAGTATGTGAAATTAGCATCTATATATGTATATAAATTTATATTCTCTAACCTGAGGGATGGCACAAGACTGAAATATAGCAGGATCACGCAATGAAGCCAAGGATTTCAAACAATCTTCAACGTGAATCAATGCATTAGTGACCATTTCATTCAAACACTTCACTGCTTTTGTTGAATTCTCCTCATATTGAAGTCCTACATTATAAGAATTCAGAAAAATAAGAGTTACATTGTCTACTAATATAAGATCTTCATATAGTACTTGAGAGTGAAGTTATATGCACCTCAAGCTTGTCAACATATTTTCCCCAGATCTCACGAGGCCAAAACATGCGCGATTTTGGTATCTCATTAATGTCTTCAAGATAATCTTTGATAATGTTTGTTTTCTAGAAAATAAGATAAAAACACAAAAAAAAAAAATTCAAAGATTACAAATATATATAGATTCGACTAAGTAACATTGTACATGTCAATATCCATTGTGATGATGATACCTGGAGAAATAAACCTGTAGAATTTGAAATGTGCTCCCAGTCTGGAGTCAGCATTTCTAATTCTGAAGTGATGAAGATTTTTGACAAACCTAAACCCACAAGTCCAGCAGCATAATGGCAGTATTCATCATAGCCATCAACTGTTTCTACCTGTTCGGGGATACACAAATAATTTCATCTCTCAATAGTTTAACTACTATATCCAAACTTCAAAAGTGAAACCAACAAAATCCACATCACAAACCTCTTTACAAATGAACGTGGCCATTCCTGCACCCATTCTTTTAGTTATATCTTCAATAGCCTCTTGATACCTTTTGTGTAAGTTAGGAAAAAGACATAAATTAGTATATCCAAATTCAGTGGATCAATCAATATTAGAAACAGAACAAAATTGCTAAAAAAACTAATTAACCCTTTTTCAAGTTCCAGAAAAGCTGCAGAAACATGGTGAAACTGGTCCATTAACACCTTGTACTCTTTCGTACCACCTAGGATTGAATGGAGAGTAATTAAGTTAAAACTTTCATCTGAAAGATTAAAATGTGAAGAGACTCTTCTTACTCACATGAAAAATGCCAGTCACAATCGTATATGTGACGGTGGAAAGCTATCAGAATTGGAAGTTTGATCTCCACTGCTACGCTGGTGTCATCCTCTGTTGTAACAAAAATTAGACTAAAAATGATACTAACTTTTAAAGATGAATACATTATTAAAGAAACAAAAGACTTGGAGAAAAAGATTCATCAAATCAAAGGCAATGTTTGGATACGACAGTTATGAAGCACTAACCGACGGTATCAAGAGCTCGGAGAATCAAGTAGAACACACACACCTAATTCAGACATATCAAATAAGAAAATGTTGGAAATAATGCTTTAACTTTAAATAAAAGGTGACAGAGCTTTGTATATAAGCCCGTGTTTATATTTTGTTGACACAGAGAAGCAAAATACGTACTGCGTTACGAAGCTCAGTGCCAAGTTGTTGAATAACAAGAGAAAAGCTTTTAGAAACTTTGTGGAGCATTGAATAACAGAAAGCTAAGTTTGGCTCAAGTGGGATCTGCTTCTGAGCTTTGTTTATAGCAATTTTCAACTTCAAAAGCGGATATAACTCATCCGGGTGTCTCAAAATCGTACTCAAGCTTCCCATTTTTTTCAGAAACAGGAAAAAAAAAACTCCTTTGAAACAATGGAGGATTCGTTGGCAAACAAAATGTCAGACACGTCTTAACCAGGGCCATCTCAAAGGAATGGTAGGCCCTGTTACTGTTGCTATAATAATACAACGATTATGGCCCTTGTCAATAAAAAATCAAAGACCCCACGCCCCACGGCATATGCACACGGGCTCCACACAGAATCGCACTTTGGCCTTTGCTCTTAACTTGTCACGGTGATACATGTTTATTATTGGTCCAACGAATGTTCTTTTCTTGGCATTTAAAATGTTTTGCCGCGTGCTACACGCTTAACGTTAAAAATATAATAAATCTTAGCTTGATTTACGACAGACTGTTGCCGACCTAAAGAAAATAAAAGAGATGAACAAAAGACCAAAAGAAAGAAGGAACTTCAAACAATACTCTTTTTATAAAACACAAAGGGATAAAAAGTTGATGAACAAATGCATGTTTTAGACAAAGAAGGTAGTAAACTAAAATAGAATCCATGGTTCTATACCAAACCAAGTTTATATTCTGTTTTTCTGGAAACAATCTTCAGTGGCGTGTATAAGAATGAACCTAGAAAACCACTGTTCAATCATGATCTAAACATCTTAAATGATGGGTGATACAGTCTGACTCGCTTACATTGATTACTCCCATCATTCAGTTTGCTCTCAGATATGCAAAGACTATTGCCAGTAGAATGACAACCATTATAATCTGCATTTTCAGGTAGACAAGCGCATAAGTTATGTATTTTCTTTTACAATGAGATGCTTATATGGAAAAAGGAAAAATAAATGCAACTTACAAAGACATTGTTTGGTTGTCCTTTGTCATCAACATATGATTTTCTGAAAGGAAGAGAGACAAAGATTCAACAGAAACCAAACCAAAAAGAAAGATTACGATCATTTTTAATCTTAATCAGGAATACTTGGAAGATTAGTTGCTTGAGACCAGTTTCTTAGTGAGAGGTTTAATCTAGTTCCGTTTTTGGGATCATAGAAAAGACTGTACCTGTTATTAAGGACTCCAGTGTCTATGCAGAGTTTCTGCACGGCTTCAAGTCTGTTTAGTGTCTTACTGGCATTTGGGTCGTTCCTGTCAACCTATGTACATATAGTCCATGGAAATATACAAATCATTATCTAAGAATAGGACAAAGTGACAAAACAAAGAAAAAAGGAGAAACTAATGATGTACCTTTGTTTTCAGCATGCAAGAAAAATCATAGAATGCACCATAGACATCAGCCATTGTCTTTGTGCGATCAATGACTTTAGCAGTTAGACCTTAACAACAGAGAGTTATTCAACAATATTAGCTAGCATTCAGAAAACAATGCTTGCTAACACTTCTCAAGCTCGTGGATAATAAAAAAAAATGATGGATTTCCCTTTCGCAGATATAAATATCAGGGATTGGCCTGCATAATATCTAAGGCTTAATATCGTACCTCGCCTCAGTTTTACAACGCCTCTAAATACTTGTACATTGTTATAGCATAATGCAAGTGTTCCAATCGCCATGATCTGATCAAGAAAACACATCCAAGTAAAGCAATGTTAACTTCTAACTTCTAAGGCATTTTAAATCAAAGCAGAAGAATTAAAGAGGGGAATCTCTAGTTTCATATGACGAGGCAAACAATACAAATAGTTCTTAACGAGAACTTTAAAGACTAGCAATATTATGATATTTCCTTCTCTAACCTGAGGGATGGCACAGAAACGAAATATGGAAGGATCACGCAACGCAGCCATGTATTTCAGGCAATCTTCAATATGCATCAACGCATTGGTAACCAGTTCATTCAAGCACTGCACGGATTTGGTAGAGTTCTCCTCGTATTTTAAATCCTACATTACAATTTATAAATCACCATAAAAGGCATTGTCAGTAAATAGCCAATATGGGTGACATCAGATCTAAGATGAGAGCTTGAGAGTGGTATGTATGTACCTCAAGCTTGTCAGCATATTTGCCCCAAATTTCGCGAGGCCAAAACATGCGGGATTTTGGTATCTCATTAATGTCCTCAAGATAATCTCTGATAATGTTTGTTTTCTGCAAATAAGACCAGTGTTATGAATTATTCGATGAAAAAAATTGTCCAAGGCTGCAAAATATTTGAGGAAGAAATATTGTAATACATTGTTGTACCTGTAGAAATAAACCCATTGAATTAGAAATCGCCTCCCAATCTGGTGTCAAAACCTCTGAGCCTCCAGCAAGGAAGAGTTTCGACAGACCTAAACCCACAAGCCCAGCAACATAGTGGCAGTATTCATCATAGTCATCAACAGTTTCTACCTGTGTATAACAGTGAAAACTGGATAAACTGGATCGGTATTCAAATGATTTGAGTTCTTCATGAAACATATCAATAAGTTTTGGTACTTTCAATACATGAATTACTACATCTCATTTCATATAAAAAGAATCACATGGTTCATTCAAAAATAGATCTGATGTTATGACTTATGAAGAGAGTAAAAATGACACAGTTCTAACTAAAACAAAGACCCCAGTCTAGTTCAAGACAGTTTGTTACCATAACTCAAAAACAAATCAAACTATGAAAACATATGCTATGTATCACAAACCTCTTGGCAGATAAACTTGGCCATTCCTGCACCCATTCTTTTAGTAATTTCCTCGATAGCCTCTTGATACCTTCATATACCAAGGTATAAATTATAAAAATACCATATGTTAGTAATGTCAGAAAGCAGATTAGAGTTTCAACAAATTCAGCGACTCGATCAATAAACGAGAAACAACATGAGTAACAAACAAGAGAATAGAGCAGAAACGCATATAGCAAATAATAGAACTAACCCTTTTTCAAGTTCCAAAAAAGCTGCAGCAACGTGATGAAATTGGTCCATTAGAACCTTGTACTCCTTCGTACCACCTAAAGTTGAACGAGTAAAATAAGTAAGTCAAACAGTCAAATATTGACAGGATGTGAAAGATGAAGATGCAAAGAGACTCTTCAGACTTGCATGAATAGTGCCAGTCAGTATTGTAAATATGCCGGTGGAAAGCTATCAGGATGGGAACCTTTTCATCAGTTGGTATGCTTGTATCATCCTCTGTTTCACACAGAAAAATATTATGATATTAGCGGTAGGAGCATGAAGTAGGATGATGGTTCTAAAAGAAAAAGGTTTGCGCAGATTTTGGAGAAGCCACATGGTATCAAGGTAATCTTCTTAAAAGCATAGTTAAATGATACTAACCAACAGTATCAAGAGCTCGTAGAACCAAGTAGAACACACACACCTACAAATAAAGAAAAAGGAAACTGAATAAGAAATGCTGCAAGACTGGACAGAGGTAAAAGAAGCAAGAATATATGGAAACTTGGAAACTTTAGAAACAACCAAAACCATAATTCTATGCGTGACATGGTCCAAGAAAGCCTCATATTGATATACCACAAGAACGATATATAGGTAAGTAAAAATGTCCAGAAACAAATAGAACCCCAGTTCACTAAATAAAATCTGCATTTTACTACAGCTCTGATAAACTGCAGAATCAGTTTATAGCAACTCAAAGCCAACGTCAACAATAAATGAGTGTCAGACATGCTGCAACACTGGAAAAAGCTACAATGGTGGCATGCGAAACGAAAAAAAGATATATGGAAACTTACGAAACAACCAAAACCATATTCTATGCGTGAAATGGTTCAAGAAGGCTTCATATTGATATACCACAAGAAAGTATTAAGAAAAAAAATTAAAAAACCAGTTCACTATATACAATATGCATTTACTGCAGCTCAGATAAACTGCAGGATCAGTTTATAGCAATCTGCAGGAACAACTAAGAGTAGCACAAAAGAACTAAAGGGATAAATGAAAGCCAACGATTATACAAAAGAAACCAACACACTCGTCAACATCAACAATAAATGAGTGTCAGATATTTGGATTCATCCTTAAAATTGAGCCGTTGACCAAATAAATACCAAACACAGACGTAAAATATCTACATAGAGACGGGGAGAGAGAGAGAGATCAGAAGGAACGTTACAGCGTTACGAAGGTCGGTGTTGAGCTGCTGGATAACGAGAGAGAAGCTTCGAGAAACCTTGTGGAGCATGGAATAGCAGAAGCCCCAGTGTGGCTCAGGCGGGATCTGCTTCTCCGCTTTCTCAATCGCTCGTTTCATCTTCAGGAGCGGATATATATCATCTGGATATCTCAGCATCGTCCCTAAGCTCCCCATTGTTGCTACGGTATTTGAAAAACAGAGCGAAGAATCTGCTTATGGCGTCTCTCTCCCCCTGAAAAATAATGCCGGAATGAAGCAAACTCCTCTGTGAAGACGATCTAAGATTCAAAATAAGCAATGAAGAGAGAGGAGATGTTGCAAGGTAAGAAGAAAACGCTTACCTGCGATTTGGATCGATTCGATTTGACCAGCGAGGTTTTCTATTTTAGAGTTTTCTTATACATCGATGAAAACAAAGGTTTCAGACTTTTTATTTTTGCCAGTGATGAGAGAGCCACCAAGGTCTCACATTTTTCCCCTTTTTTTTTTATTTATTTAAATATTTTTAAGAGTGTAAACATTTTTTTTTTTTTTTTTTTTTTTCAACCAAACAATTAAATAAATTAAAAGGTGATTCCAGAATTGGTTGCCCAATTTAGAGGGAAAGAGTTTACAAAACAAAGTTCAGAAACTAGAAATCTAGAAGAGCGCGCCAGACAATCAGTTCTCACGTTAGACGTCCTCGGTATTTTCGTCAGAGTGAAGGTGGAGAAGGATGATCTTAGCGCTTGGAAGTCTTCCAACAAATACGAGAAGGCTGGCCAATCGTCGGGAGCCTGCACCATCGCCACCAGCTCGGAACTATCAGACTCAAAGTTGGAGCAATCTATCCCCGCCGACCGAAGAGACTCCATAGCCCAAATCAAAGCTTCAAACTCCGTATGAAGGGGAGAGGGACTACGACGCAAACTGCGGGCTCCCATAAGTACCGTCCTATCATCGTTACCAAACCACCAACCCAAGCCTTCCAAAGAATCCGTACCTTTCCAGGAACCATCAACCTGGCAACGAATCGAAGAATCCCTACCCTCCAGGGAAGGCTGGGAAACCACATAAGTCTCCGGGCCAGACTTGGCCTCCTCCCAATAAAGTTTATCGTTTAACGCCTGATTTAAAATATCAATGGGCTCTGCTTCTATTCCTTGAAACACCCTATTATTCCTATCTTTCCAAATTGTCCACAATATCCAAGGCAACCTATAGCCAATGCTAGGTCCCCCAGAATTTGAAAAAGTCTTGGAATAAAGAAAATCTAGGTTCGAATACACGGATCCAAAAGGAAAACCAGTCGAAGACAACTGGATCGGAGATAGCTCCCACACCAAAAGCGAGCGAACACACTCAAAAAGAGCGTGGTTGATAGTCTCCACCGCTAAACCGCACCGCGGACACGTATCGACGCAACGGACACCCCGGTGAGCAAGCCGTTCTTTCACGGGAAGGGACCCAGACGCCACCTGCCAGAAAAAATGTTGGACCTTTGAGGGAACATCAAGCTTCCAAGCTTGTGCCCGTAAAACTGTGCATGTCGGCCCGTAAACGAGAGGCTTATGAAATTCCCGTGCTAACCTATAACCAGATTTCACTGAATACTTGCCGGATTTAGTATAATGCCAAATCAATTTATCCGGAGTCAATGACTTACTGACCGCCAAACTCCGTACAAACTGAATGTCCGCAGGATCCAAAAACTCTTCCAGAGTAGGCAAATGCCAATCCAAAGTAAGGGGATTAATTAGGTGATTGACCATCAGATTAGGATGGAGAACTCTACCCCTGCCATTCGCCGGTCTTGGCTGATGATCCGGGATCCACGGGTCTCTCCAAACGGAAATATTATGTCCCGTCCCGACGAGCCACCTCGCCCCTCTTTCTACTAAACCCTTTGTCGAAAAAATACTCCTCCATGCAAAGGATGGGGAATAGGGTTTAGTCGCCAGTAAAGGATGTTTTCTCCTGAAATATCGACCGCGCATCACCCGCGCCATTAGAGAATTTGGGTAGTGAATCAACCTCCAAAACTGCTTAGCCAGCATTGCATCATTAAATTCTTCCAGAGCACGGAATCCCAAACCCCCATCGCATTTATCCTCACAGAGCTTATCCCAAGCTACCCAATGTAGACCTCTGGCCTTATCATTAGACTTCCACCAAAATTTTGAAATAGCACTCGTAAGTTTGGACGTTAACTCCTGAGTTAATTTATAACATGACATGACATGAGTCGGAAGAGCTAACGCAACTGATTTGATCATAATCTCTTTACCCCCTTTTGATAAAAGCTTCGCCGACCAGCCATTAACTCGCTCATCTAAACGATCATTAACATAACTAAAAACTTCAGTCTTCGAGCCCTGGAGATTTTCAGGAATGCCCAAATAGGAACCCATTCCACCCTCTCTAGAAATACCAATAACATTTTTAATCCGAGATCTTACATCAGGCGGGACTGAAGTTTAAATCAGGAGTGTAAACATTTTAAAATTCAGAAAAAATAATAAAATAACAAAGCGTGAAAATAATGAATCGAGGAAGAAACGGACTATCTTATTCGTCACATATTGACCAAAAAAAGGACTATATCGTATAATAATAATAAAATAAGAGCTTTCGTTTAAAATTACTTTAAAATATGGTAAAACAGAAAAGGTATCTTTTTTTTATCATAAATGAACGATTCGATTTTACAGCTGTAATTATTAATTAATTTTCACTGACAAACGAATGCTGAGATGGCAAAATGAGGATGACGTGTCAAGATATAAGTTGTTGTAAATACGTATCTTCAACAGTGTAACTACCAATTGGCACACGATAACACACACAGTGGTTCTCTCCAAGTTTCCTCTCTATTAAAGGGTTAATAACTTAACTTCCTCTGGACGATACACAAAAACAAGTCTTCTGAAAATCAAAGGAAAACAAATTTCGGAAAAAAGAAAAAAAAAATGGCGAAGCGACCTGGGGTTATCACCATGTCTCCTCTTGTTCTCGACAAGGAAGACGATCTCGATCTCTGGGAAGTCGTGAATCCCTCCGACGGCGAGTTCTCCGACGATTCTTTCTCCGTCGATAGTCTTTCCGATGATGACGTCATCTCTGTTGACGACGACGAAGAAGAAGGTTCTGTTGTCTCGTTGTCTGTCATTTCTCCGCTGTCTCAGACGCTTCCTGCTGCCGACGCCGTGGATCTGGATTCAGACGGTGATGTCGATGGTGATCATGGCGATGATGATGTCGTTCGCGATGAAGTTGATGATATCGATCTTGGATGGGCTCAACGGCAGATTCTGTTTATCGGTGCCGGTGGAGGTTCTCACGGAGTCACGTACGGAGATTGCGGTCCTGATGACGGGGAAGAAGGAGATTGCGGTACTGATGACGGGGAAGAAGAAGATCGCGGTGGTGAAGATGGCGATTACGACGATTCGTATGATCTTGAGGAAGAGTTGATTCCGCGTAGCGTGAATAAGAAGATTGGGAGACAGAGGATGAGGAAACTGGGGAAAAGAGCAATCGCGAAGGTCTATGCATCGAAGATGACTCCGTATTCGCACTTGAAGAAGTATGGATGCGTTCGTGGTAAGCATGGTCTCGGCATGAAATTCAAGTGCTGATCTGTTGTTAGATCTCGCGGTGGACGGACATGGATTCTTCAAGAACTCGTTAGAATTTCTCAATTTCATGGGTTTTTAATTGATGTGTAAATATGCTAGTTCAATTTCTAAATTCCTGTTTCGGTAATTCGGATGATGTTTCTGAAGATCGCATTGTATATAACTCTCGCAGTAGGGATTCACGAGTTTCGACGTTATTAAACTGATTCGTTTCTTTAATGGAGTTTATCAGATCAGATTGTGGTTAGGCATTGTAGTATTGAAGTTCACATGCATGGAGAAAGATGATGATGGATGATCATAATACTCTTTGCATCTCTTGTTGATAGATGATGATGAGCTCTCTAAGTTTTGTGTGAACTGTAAATTTGGATAACGACATCTTAAACAGTTTAGTAAATGAATTAACAACACAAGAAGAAAAGGTTTTTGTTTGGAGGTTTTTAATTTGGTTATTTATCTTTTTGTAAGCTTTTGCAATTTTTTATGAATGGTTGGTTGTTGCTTGAGAAGTCAGTCTCGTAGGGTGTGAGTGGTTGAGACTTGAGAGAGTCTAGGAGATAACCTTTATTTGTCTCACGTTAGAAACTTGGTACTATGTGGTTCGTATTTCTTTACCAATACTAATACGAATATACGATCACAAGAATAATGCTGTCAATGTGAGACGATCCACCCGACCGATTCCTGCCAAGTAGTAGACATCCCTGACCGATCTGCTGCTTAATGACTTGGTTATCAACTATCAGAGGAAGCTAATTTTGGAATTTGGATATGGATCCGTGACTTGTGTAGATATCTTTAGGAAAAATATGCGGATATTTGTATCCGGATTCAGATATGCAAATATATGTATCCAGACTTCATAATCAACATATTATCATCCAAATTCGTTACGACTTATCCATGAACTTATAACAAATATTTGAATGTTGAGATCAGAGTAGATAGTCACGTTCAGGATCAGGATAAATAAATAAGTTTACCTTAAGACGAAGGAAGAAAGAATGGTAAGGAATAAGTGTGAGACGCCCGTTTCTGAGTAAATTAGACGGCACGTAGTACATTCACGTAACTACAGAACGGTGCAAAGTTCTTTATTGCCTCGGCCTGTTGTGTTTGGCCATAGAACGAACTTAAGAAGATAAGATAAGAGGGGTAAAAGCCAAAAAAAAAAAAAAAAAAAAAAAAAAAAAAAAAATATCT